>NC_057806.1:81489875-81498534 GCF_018294505.1 Triticum aestivum | reverse complement strand
CACTTAGGCGAGCACTGGGCTGCAGCTAAGCCTCCGAGTGGGAGTATGGCTCGCCACTCGGTAGGATTTTTAAACACTTAGGCGAGCACTGAGCTACAACTAAGCCTCCGAGTGGGAGTCTGGCTCGCCACTCGGTAGGATTTTTAAACACTTAGGCGAGCACTGAGCTGCAGCTAAGCCTCCGAGTGGGAGTCTGGCTCGCCACTCGGTAGGATTTTTAAACACTTAGGCGAGCACTGAGCTGCAGCTAAGCCTCCGAGTGGGAGTCTGGCTCGCCACTCAGTAGGATTTTTTTACAAACTTAGGCGAAACGGATTCGTAGCTAAGCTACCCACTGGGGGATTTCACACGCAAACAAAAGCAACAACAATTATAGGAAAATTTGTAACACTCTTGTCTTTGATAAATAGACTACAGAAGTTTTTCTTATTACATCTCATCCGAGTGAGAATTCAAGTGTGAAAGGGGCGGAGCAGTTCTGCATTCCAAGCTCGTGGCTCATCGATCTGGCGATCGACATTGTAAAGGTGATACACTCCATTGTGGAGGACTCTGGTGACGATGAAGGGACCTTCCCAAGTAGGAGCGATCTTGTGTGGTTTCTGTTGATCCACTCGGAGGACCAAATCTCCTTCTTGGAAGGCTCGACTCTTCACATTTCTGGCATGGAATCGATGCAAGTCTTGCTGATAAATGGTCGATCAGATCATAGCCATTTCTCTTTCTTCTTCCAGGAGGTCGACAGCGTCTTGCCGGGCTTGTTCTGCTTCATCTTCAGTATAAAGCTCGACTCGGGGTGCATTGTGAAGTAGATCACTCGGCAGGACTGCTTCCGCTCCGTAAACCAGAAAGAACGGAGTTCTTCCAGTCGACCGATTCGGGGTAGTCCTCAATCCCCATAGAACCGACGGAAGCTCGTCGACCCAAGTGCCTGCTGCGTGCTTGAGATCACGCATCAGCCGAGGCTTTAGTCCTTTGAGAATCAGACCATTTGCCCTTTCTGCTTGTCCATTCGACTGTGGGTGGGCGACCGATGCATAGTCGACTCATGTGCCTTGAGAGGCGCAAAAAGCTCTGAACTTGTCTGAATCAAAGTTTGACCCATTGTCGGTGATGATGCTATGCGGGGCTCCATATCTGAATGTTAACTCTCTGACGAAACTGATAGCAGTGCAAGCATCAAGATTCTTGATAGGCTTAGCTTCAATCCATTTGGTAAATTTGTCGACTGCCACAAGCACATGTGTGAAACCGCTCCTGCCTGTTCTCAATGGGCCAACCATGTCCAGTCCCCAAACAGCGAAGGGCCAGACAAGTGGAATGGTCTTCAGGGCTGATGCAGGCTTGTGCGACATGTTGGAGTAGAACTGGCACCCTTCACACTTGTCGACTATCTGTTTTGCCATTTTGTTCGCTCTTGGCCAGTAAAATCCCGCTCGGCACGCTTTAGCCACAATGGTCCGAGAGGATGCATGATGACCACAGGTCCCCGAGTGGATATCATCAAGGATTATCTGACCTTCTTCTGGTGTTATACACTTCTGACCGACTCCAGTCGCGCTTTCTCTATACAACTGTCCCTTTATGACTGTAAAGGCCTTGGATCGACGGATGATCTGTCGAGCCTCTTCTTCATCCTCCGGGAGTTCCTTTCTCAGGATATACACGATGTACAGTATCGTCCAGTCAGGGGTGATTGCCAAAACTTCCATGATTAGGTCGACCACTGCCGGAATTTCAACTTCAGTCGGATCTGTGGTACTCTTTGGCTGCGGGGCTTCATCTGTAAAAGGATCTTCTTGGACTGATGGCGAGTGGATGTGTTCCAAAAACACATTGCTGGGGATGGCTTCTCTCTTGGAGCCTATCTTTGCCAAATCATCAGCCGCTTGATTTTTTAGTCGGGGGATGTGATGAAGCTCTAACCCCTCGAATTTCTTCTCTAACTTTCTCACTGTATTGCAATAACCAGTCATAGCTGGACTTCTGACGTCCCATTCTTTCATCACCTGATTAACCACCAAATCTGAGTCGCCATAGACCATGAGGCGACGGACGCCGAGTGAAATGGCCATGTGCAACCCATACAAAAGTGCTTCATATTCTGCTTCGTTATTGGAGGAATCGAAGTGAATCTGGAGAACATATCTGAGCTTATCTCCTCGGGGGGAAACCAATACTACCCCAGCACCGGAACCATTCAGCATCTTAGATCCATCGAAGAACATGGTCCAGTGCTCCGAGTGGACTTGAGTCGGAAGTTGCTGTTCGATCCACTCGGTGACGAAATCTGCAATTGCTTGGGACTTGATAGCTTTCTTTGCCTAAAACTTGATATCTAGGGGAAGAAGTTCAATCGCCCATTTGGCCACTCGACCAGTTGCATCTCTGTTGTGCAAAATCTCTGATAGTGGAGCATCGCTGACGACTTTAATGGAATGATCAGAGAAGTAATGTGCAACCTTCTTCGTGGTCATATAAATCCCATATACAAGCTTCTGGTAATGAGGATATCTTTGCTTTGAAGGAGTCAAAACTTCAGAAACATAATATACTGGGTGCTGAACTTTGAAGGCCTTTCCTTCTTCTTCCCGCTCGACTGTAAGTACTGTACTGACAACTTGTCCTATGGCTGCAATGTAAATCAGCAAAGGCTCCTTGCTGATTGGGGCAGCAAGCACCGGCTGGGTGGAGAGCAGAGCTTTGAGCTCTGTAAACGCTGTATCAGCTTCTGGAGTCCACTCGAACTTGTCGGACTTCTTCATCAGTCGGTAAAGAGGCAATGCCTTTTCACCGAGGCGAGAGATGAATCGACTTAAAGCGGCCAAGCATCCTGTAAGCTTTTGGACGTCATGCACACGCACAGGACGTTTCATCCGGAGTATAGTACCAATTTTTTCAGGATTGGCGTTGATTCCCCGTTTGGAAACAAGAAAACCGAGTAACTTCCCACCTGGAACTCCGAACGTGCACTTTGACGGATTGAGCTTGATATCATACCTCCTGAGGTTGGCAAAGGTTTCAGCAAGGTCAGTCAGCAAGTCGGAACCCTTCCGTGACTTGACCACAATATCATCCATGTATGCCTCCACATTCCGACTGATTTGAGTGAGAAAACACTTCTGAATCATCCTCATGAATGTGGCTCCGGCATTCTTGAGGCCGAACGGCATGGTGACATAACAGAAGCACCCGAATGGAGTGATGAAAGCTGTTTTGATCTCGTCGGGCCCGTACAGACGGATCTGATGGTACCCGGAATAGGCGTCTAGGAAAGACAAACGCTCACATCCCGCAGCCGAGTCGACCATCTGGTCGATGCGGGGGAGAGGAAAATGATCTTTCGGGCAGGCCCGATTGATATGCTTGAAATCAATGCACATTCGAAGTGACTTGTCCTTCTTGGGGACCATGACAACATTGGCGAGCCACTCGGAGTGGTAAATTTCTCGGATGAACTCCGCTGCTAAGAGCCAAGCCACCTCCTCGCCAATGGCCTTCCTCTTCTGGACGGCAGACCGTCAAAGATGTTCTTTCATAGGTTTAAATTTTGGGTCGACTCGTAGACGGTGCTCAGCCAGCCCCCTGGGAACTCCAGGCATGTCAGCAGGCTTCCATGCGAAGATGTCCCAGTTCTCACGGAGGAACTGGATGAGCGCTTCTTCCTATTTGGAGTCGATCGTCGTTGAGATGTGAGTCGAAGCAACGTTTGGATCGGTCGGGTGAATGTGAACTGCCTTCATTTCACCGGACAACTGAAAAGCTGATTCTAAAGTAGGCTTCTTAGCTCGTAGCAACTCACTCGGATCTGTAGTCTTCTGATACTCTTGTAGCTCGACCACCGCCATCTGAGCGTCAGCAATCTTTGAGCCTTTCTGAAAACACTCTTCTACTTTCTTCCGATTGCCTGTAACAGTGATCACACCTTTGGGACTAGGCATCTTCAATTTGAGATACACATAACATGGTCGAGCCATGAAGCGTGCATAAGCTAGCCTGCCCAAAATAGCGTGATAAGCACTTTGGAAATCCACAACTTCGAATGTCAACTTTTCCTTGCGGTAATTCTTGGAATCACCGAAAACCACATCAAGAGCAATTTGGCCGAGTGACTCGGCTTTCTTTCCAGGAATGACTCCATGGAAACTCATGTTACTGGTGTTGAGCCTGGACATCGGAATGCCCATCCCTTTCAATGTTTCTGCATACAGTATGTTCAAACCGCTGCCTCCATCCATCAGGACTTTGGTCAGTCGAGTGCCTTCGACAACTGGGTCGACCACCAGAGCTTGCCTCCCAGGGTGGCAATGCGCGTAGGGTGATCAGACTGGTCGAATGTGATGGCAGTCTGGGACCACTTCAGATAATTGGGTGTTGCCGGAGCAACCATATTTACCTCACAGTTAATAACCTTCAGTCGACTTTTGCTCTCAACATCAGCAAAAATCATCAGGGTGGAATTGACCTGGGGGTACCCATCGTCACTATCTTCCTTGTCCTCAACTTTGTCCGACTCCTTTTCCTTATCTTTGGACTGCTTGCCCTGAAACTGCTGGATCAGAAGACGACACTGTCGAGTGGTATGCTTTGGGTAAATGAGTTTACCCTCTTCATCTTTTTGGTGTGGATGTGACACGGTAGATCCAAAACATCATTTCCATCTTGGTTTTTAACCTTCTTGGGGTTCCAAGGTCCTTTGGGTTTTCCCTTAAATTTTCCCTGGGTTACGACCAGGGCCTCCCCAGGAGCGGCTGGCTTGGCTTTCTGCTTCTGTTTCCGACTGGAATTTCCTCCGGTTTCCTGGGCGATTACTTTATGCTTGCCACTCCGGAGTCGATCCTCATCTTCACCATTAGCGTATTTGGTGGCAATCTCCATCATCCGATTCAGAGACATCTCTCCGGTTCGACCGAACTTCAGATTCAATTCTCTGTACTTAACGCCTTCTTTAAAGGCACAAACTGCTTGATGATCTGGTACATTTTCAACTATGTGATGCAATGTGATCCACCTCTGGATGTAATCCCTCAGAGTTTCATTCAATTTCTACACGCAAGACCGCAATTCCGTAAGGCCTGCAGGTCACTTGCATGTTCCTTCAAATGTGGTGACAAACACTCGGGGGAGATCCTCCCAAGTGTAAATGCTGCTGGGTGCTAACTGATTCAGCCACGCACTGGCCGAGCCTTCTAACATGAGAGGCAGGTGCTTCATGGCTACCTCATCGTTCCCACCACCAATCTGGACAGCCACTCGGTAATCTTTGAGCCAAGTATCGGGCTTGGACTCACCGGTGAACTTACTAACTCCAGTCGCCAACCTGAAGTTGGAGGAATTACAGAGGCTCTGATGGCTCGACTGAAACACTCCGGCCCTGAAACATGTACTCTGATACTGGTAGGCGCATCTCTGTCGTGGCCTTCCCGGTGAGCTCTATTCCTATCGACCAAACCTTGAACGAGAATAGATCTCGCATCAAAGCCTGGTTCCCTGGGGTCGACTGGAATTCTCCGCCCAACACTATGAGGGCATCTGTCCACCTGCCGTCGAGGCACATATGATCCACTCCTCGGGGGAGGGGTTGGCACTCGACGTCGATCATCACGATCGAATCGGTGATCATACTGCTCATTCCTTCTGTACTGATCACGCCGGTCTCCACGTCCGTCACGCCTCGGAGGCGATCTTGGGCTATGAGCCGACTGGACTGTATCCGCTGCAACGGATCGACTGTGGATCCTGTTCCGCGACTGAGAAACAGCGGAATTCTGGTCTCTCGCTGCCCGGAGCAACGCTCTGATTTGCAACAAGCCTCTGCCAGCCTCTGACTGGGAGGGCTGAATCGACTCTGCTATACGGGCCGCGGCCGCCAAATTCTGAATCGGTGTACGATATACCTGCGGGGGCGGAAAGAGTTGACGTCGACTGGATTCTGGAGCCCGTTGACGCGCTCGCCCATCGAGTATTCGCTGGAGATTCTCCAGTCGAGTGCGCTCGGCCAAGTTAGCCAAGCGCGTGTCCTCCAAGGCTCGGGCCTCGGGGGTTTCTCCAACGATAGGAGTGTGGAGTGCATCCATGTTCCGGCGGCGAAGTTCCTCCCGCTGCAACGACGTGAGAGGCTCGGGGAGATACTCCTCGTGAGGACGCGACGGGTCGCCCCCATCCGCGCCTCCATCAGCGCGGGGGAAACCGGGAGGACTGTGTGACCCATCGATCACCAGAACCTCTGCAGCTGGGTCACTGCTGTCAGTCGGATGCGATCTCTACGGAGCCAGTCGACAGGTCGAACAGGCCATAGAGGGATTCGTCAGGCTCGATTGCCGCGACTTGTGGGGTGGCCGACTGGCGGGCCACCGCATGCCTCACCCACCTCTGAAGCCTCGACCGACAGGAGCGCTTGCGCCAGCGAGAAACAGGGCGGGGAGATGCCACGGGAGCCGACCGATACTGGGTCGACGGCTGCCGCAGGAGGACACCATGGACGCATGCGCGAAAGTGCGTCGCCCCGCGGACGGGGAGCGCGTCGACATCGAGTGGAGCCTCCTGAAGCCAAGCGGAGTCGTTGGCGATGAACGTGAGCGCGCCGAGAAGGATCTCGCGGCCCTCCACCAAAGCTCCACTCGAAACCATGATCAAGGAGATCAGGAAAAATTGCAACTTCTCAAACTAGGCGCTAAGACTCCTAGCCCCATGGTGGGCGCCAACTATCGTGGTTCTAACTCTGACAATGATGTAGGGGGGTAAGTATGGAGAGGCGAGGTCTTAGCTATGGAGAGGTTGTAAGGACGCAAGGTTTACGAGTTCAGGCCCTTCTCGGAAGAAGTAAAAGCCCTACGTCTCGGAGCCCGGAGGTGGTCGACTGGATTATGTGTGTATGAGTTACAGAGGTGCGAACCCTTGTCTCGGAGGAGGGGGGTGGCTTATATAGAGTGCGCCAGGACCCCGGCCAGCCCATGTTACAAAGGGTTCAATGTACATTAAGGTAGGGCGTTACTGATAACGCTAGTAATAAAGTGCTATGATGACCATAAAAGCTACTTAATGAGCGACCGTTAGCGTGCGGAGTGACTTTAGGTCTCCTGGCCGTCGAGTGGTTGGATCTTGGTCGAGTAATTGCTTCTTGGTCGAATGTCTTCGAGTCTGTCGAGTGGAACACATCCAAGTCGATTGAAAGGTTATTTATTCTAGAGGTGTCCTTGGGTAGGGCAGTTAGGACAGGTCCGTGACCCTACCCTAGGTACATAGCTTCATCAGCTGGTGCAGGAGGCCCAGTGTGGAGGGCGCCGGCTGGGCCTTAGAAGGAGAATGGGCCTGCTGCTCTCTCACTCCTCTCTAAAACTTCTCCTTTTATCTCCCAAAACAGGAAAAAAAGTATCGAAGAAAAAGAGAATAAAGGAAGTGTTAGGGATAGAATTTGCGCGGGAGGTTAATTTCCCCGGACTCATAAAGATGAGCTTGTACCAAGAAAATAGGAAAGAGCACACGTGTGAAGTTTGAATTCCAACTCATTTGAATTTAATTCAAATGAGTGTGAGAAGGAAGTCGGTATTTGATAGGTCCAAAAATGTTGGGGATTTTGTTAGAGCTCCGGAAAATGGTGAAAGAATTATTGGCAAGACTAGAGAGTCGAAACTTGAAGAAGAAAAAGGCCAAGGGATTTAATATGCAAGTGGGTTCACGGGTGATTCCAAAACAATGGAATTTTAAATATATCTCCCTAATAATGGGAGGATACGTTATAAAGAGAATCACCATGGAATTCCCTCGGTTTAAATGGACCGAAGATCCATGCAATTTATTTAGAGAGTTTTAGTTAGCTTTGAGAAAAGATCGCATGATGACATGATGCAACGAACCAAACAAATCTCACGACAAAACCCGGAAACCCTCAAAGGCATCTGAAGCTCCGGTCTTGTGGCGTTACTGTAACACCCCGGATATGACTTTCCCAATTTGTACTCCAACTCTTGCCGTTTCCGGCGTTAAGTTATTTTATTTTCTCAGGTTCGGGTTTTTGTCTCCGTGTGTTGTTGTCGTTGTCATGCATCTCATATCATGTCATCATGTCCATTGCATTTGCATACGTGTTCATCTCATGCATTCGAGCATTTTCCCCGTTGTCCGTTTTGCATTTCGGCGCTCCGTTCTCCTCCAGTGGTCATATCTAGCTTTCATTCGTGTGTGGGGATTAAACATTTCTGGATTGGACCGAGACTTGCCAAGCGTCCTTGGTTTACTACCGGTACACCGCCTGTCAAGTTTCGTACCATTTGGACTTCGTTTGATGCTCCAACGGTTAACCGAGGGACCGAAAAGGCCTCGTGTGTGTTGCAGCCCAACACCCGTCCAATTTGGCCCAAAACCCTCTCCATCATCTAGAGCGTTCGATCACGATCGCGTGGCCGAAAACCGCACCTCATTTGGACACTCCTAGCTCCCTCTATGCCTATATATACCTCCCCCATTCCAAATCTCGGATCCCCTCTTCAAAACCCTAAAATTCCGTCTCCGCCGCCGCCGGACTTGTCCGCCCAGCCCCGCCGCCGCCACGTGTCGCCACCTGTTCGCCACCGCCCGTGCCCACATCGCCGCGCCGCGCGGGCCCGCAAGGCCCGTGGCTGGCCCTCCCGCCGCCCGACTGGGCTGAGCCGCCCCAGCC
>NC_057806.1:81479931-81489494 GCF_018294505.1 Triticum aestivum | reverse complement strand
ACGCCTCACCGCCGTCCGCCGCCTCCCAGCGCCGCCATCGCCACCGCCGGCTCCGGCCTCCTCCTCCTCTCGTCGCCAGATCCTCCAAGCGTCAAGTCCGGCCGCCGTATCCCACAGCTCCGGCGAACCTCGTAAATCGCGCCCGGATCCCGATCTGGATCTGAGATCCAAAACTCGGTTGACTTTTTGCCCGAAACCCTAGCTCATATGCTCCTCTTAATTGCATCATAACTCCTCATCCGTAGCTCCGTTTTGGGCATATAGCATATCAAAATGTTCGTCTCAGAGAGTACATCATTTCATATCATTGCATCATTTTCATTTGAGTTCATCTTGATGCCCGAAATGCTGTTAGAAGAGTGCTACTTGAGATAATTGTCAGATCTGCTGCTCCATTTAGATATTTGTCATTTTTGCCATGATTATTGTGTGCATCATATGCCCATGAGCTCTACATATGTTTTGTTAAGGGTTTTGCCATCTTTCCAGAGGTGCAACCCATGTATTTTTGTGATGTGTGTGGTGACTAGCACAAGCTTGCAAAGTGAGGCACTTGGTAATGCTGATTTCAGGGACTTAGCATTTCCACTAAGTCCTTGACCTATTTATCTCATATGGCCATATGTTCTTGTTGTTTCCTAGTGATCTGTGCCTCGTTTGAGGATGATCAGTAAGGATGTTTTGTTAATCTTGTAGTGATCTATCCATCCATGTCTTTGTTTGCAATTATGGAGCCCCCTAGCTTGAGTCAATCGAGCTCTACTTTTGCTACTTCGTGAATCTGGGCAGATTGTCTACTTGTTAGCGATTTTGCCGAGGATGTTGTAGTTGATCCGTGCATGCTATGCTATTGTTCTTGCCATGTCTAGCTTGCATTTTGTGTATTCTTGATGGGTGTATGGTTAGCTTGTCATGACTCTTTCCGTAGTGAGTGCATCGAGCTCGTAAACATGCCTACTTGATATCTGTTTTCAGCATGCTCCAGTTTTCACTAAGTCTGAGAACTGATTATGTTTTTGCCATGTTCACATGCTTGCAATTGTATTTTCTGATCCCTTTTGTCTCAAGGTCACTAAGGGACTTTTGTTAAGCTCTTTGAGTAGCTCCATGCCATGCTTTACTTTGCCATGTTCAGGTCCTGTAGCATGTAGTTTTGTTGCTCCGAAGAGTGCTACCTGATCTGAAATTCCAGACAAGTGTTAATTTCACTAAGTCTGAAATCTGTTTGCCATATGCATTTTTGCCATTCTTGTTTGAACCTGTTAATGGATGAATTGGCCATAGATCAGTGCTAGACTTTTGTTAAGCATCTTGAATGCATCCCTGCCATGTATTTTTATGCCATGTTTGAGTGTTGTAGCTTGTTCATCTCTTTGCATTTAGATGGCTACTTGCTGTAAATCGCAGACCGGTGTCATATTTGAATCGCTTGCCATTTCCAAACCGTAACTCCGATTTCGATGTTCTTTATATTGTTTTCAAGCGATTTCATCTCATCTTTCTAGTGGAACAGTTGGATTTCCATGTTGAGGCCAGGTTCATGCTTTCCTTATCAAATCTTGCATATGCATCCTGCATCGCATCCCGCATAGCATACCATCCTAGCATCCTATTGTTTGATCCTTGCACGTGGTTGATTGTATCCTTGTTGCTTGTTTGTCTTGTTTGGGTAGAGCCGGGAGACGAGTTCACTAACGAGGAGCCGTTGAGTTTGCTTTCGAGGATCCAGTCAACTCTGACCACTTTGCAGGCAAGATGATCATACACTCGAAATCACTACTATCTTTGCTATGCTAGATTGCTCGCTCTTTTGCTATGCCAATGCTATGATGCCTACCACTTGCTTTCAAGCCTCCCAAATAGCCATGTCAAACCTCTAACCCACCATGTCCTAACAAACCGTTGATTGGCTATGTTACCGCTTTGCTCAGCCCCTCTTATAGCGTTGCTAGTTGCAGGTGAAGATTGGAGGCCGTTCCTTGTTGGAACATTTATTTACTTGTTGGGATATCATTATATTATCTTGTTATCTTAATGCATCTATATACTTGGTAAAGGGTAGAAGGCTCGGCCTCTCGCCTAGTGTTTTGTTCCACTCTTGCCGCCCTAGTTTCCGTCATATCGGTGTTATGTTCCCGGATTTTTGCGTTCCTTACGCGGTTGGGTTATAATGGGAACCCCTTGATAGTTCGTCTTGATTAAAGCTTTTCCAGCAATGCCCAACCTTGGTTTTACCATTTGCCACCTAGCCTCTTTTTCCCTTGGGTTTCCGGAGCCCGAGGGTCATCTTATTTTAGCCCCCCCTGGGCCAGTGCTCCTCCGAGTGTTGGTCCAAACTAGAGTCCTGTGCAGCGCCCCCTCGGGGAAACTCGAGGTTTGGTTTTAGTTGTATGGAGAGCTCATCTGAGTGTGCCCTGAGAACGAGATATGTGCAGCTCCTATCGGGATTTGTCGGCACATTCGGGCGGTGTTGCTGGTCTTGTTTTAACCTATCGAAGTGTCTTGAAGAACCGAGATACCGAGTCTGATCGGAACGTCTTGGGAGGAGGTCTATTCCTTCGTTGACCGTGAGAGCTTGTCATGGGCTAAGTTGGGACTCCCCTGCAGGGATTTGAACTTTCGAAAGCCGTGCCCGCGGTTATGGGCAGATGGGAATTTGTTAATGTCCGGTTGTAGATAACTTGAACCTTAACTTAATTAAAATGAATCCACTGAGTGTGTTACCATGATGGCCTCTTCTCGGCGGAGTCCGGGAAGTGGACACGGTATTGGAGTAATGCTTGCGCAGGTTGCTCTCTAGTTTCTCGCTCGCGCTTTGCTCCTCTTCTTGCTCTCTTTTGCGAACAGGATAGCCACCACATATGCTAGTCACTTGCTGCAGCTCCACATATATTTTTACCTTGCCTTACCTATAAGCTTAAATAGTCTTGATCGCGAGGGTGCGAGATTGCTGAGTCCCTGTGGCTCACAGATTACTATTACACCAGATGCAGGGCCTGATGATTCCGCTCCAGGTGACGCGCTCGAGCTCAAGTGGGAGTTCGATGAGGACTCTCAACGATACTATGTTTCCTTTCCTGATGATCAGTAGTGGTGCCCAGTTGGGGGTGATCGGGACCGTGTCGCATGTTGGGTTATCTTTTATTTTGGCGCCGTAGTCGGGCCATGATTGTTTTGTATGATGTAATGTTATTTATGTACTTGATTGACGTGGCGAGTGTAAGCCAACTATGTTATCTCCCCTTTTATTATCTATATTACATGGGATGTTGTGAAGATTGCCTAACTTGCGACATATGCCTTCAATGCGATTATGTCTCTAAGTCGTGCCTCGACACGTGGGAGCTATAGTCACATCGAGGGTGTTACAAGTTGGTAATCAGAGCCTTCCCCGACCTTAGGAGCCCCATTGCTTGATCGTTATTAGCGGCCGAGTTGTGTCTAGAAAAAAATGTTTTGAGTCATTTAGGAATTATATATCGGAGAGTTTAGGAATTCTTTTTACTTCCCAGTCTCCTCATCACTCTGGTAAGGCATCCTGACGTAGAGTTTTGACTCTTCTCTTCTCAAATTTCACTAATTTTTTTTAGGATCACGCGGGTGTCTTGGAATCGTTCCGATGGTTTTATGATGAGAACATTGTCTTGGTGCCTCCTATCAGGGGTTTTGTGGAAGTGTCCCGGGGAGTTGAGCTCTGAGGTGTTGTCGTCATAATTTTATCATTGCAGTTCTGGAATACCTGAGTTTAGTACACCGACATCGAAAATCTCTTTTATGCAGTTCGTTGGTGAGATAACCTCGACGCCACCCAGTACTGGGGCGGGAGTTCGGGAGTATCGCCATAACTTGTATAACAGATGCTTTTCGAAGGTTGAGGTAGATGGTTTCCGAAGTTTTTCTCGGTTATGTGTTGAAGGATGGATACAACTGGATGTAGGATTTGCTAGAATTGGGTGAGATATTATGCTTCCCCTGTATCCCCAACACCTGATTGCATAACCGGAAAGGTTCGGGAGTTTCATAGGTGGGAATTCTTGTAGCTCTAGTTTCTTCTTCCACGGATATTTGGTTTGAGATTGGGATTTCTTACCGAGTATTCGTTCTTGATCCGTACCTTGTTGATTTATTTCTCTACCTTAATTCTACGTGGCTTATCAATTTATGGATATGTGACTATTTCAAGCGGAATGCATTCGTTCATTTTGTTCGGATGTGAAGACTATATGTTGCAATTTTCATTCCGTTGGATTCAGCTTCATTTTATCTGTCTATGTGCTAACGGTGGTCAACCTCTTCAGGATGGCTCCTCCAACGCGCACGACTCTGAATCCTGATCTGCCACCACCTCCACCTCCTCCGGAGGCATGGCAAGCTGTGATGGCCGCGACCAATGCAAACACACAGTTGATCATGCAAATTCTCCAAGAGCGCAATCAAGGCAACCAAGGGAACCAAGGCAACAATCAGAATCACTTTGCTACACTCAACCAGTTCCTTGCTAACGGGCCAAAGACTTTCAGCAATTGTGTTGAGGCAACCGATGCTGACGATTGGCTTGTGGATCTGTGCAAGCATTTTGAGTGCAGTAACGTCAGGCCTGAGGACTTTGTCAAGTTCGCTTCCTTCCAACTCAAAGATCAAGCTGCAGAATGGTTCTAGCAGTACAAGGATTCCAGAGGTGGACGTGTTATCACTTGGGATGAATTCCGTCAAGATTTCAGAGCTCACCATATCCCTCAGAGTGTGGTTGAAAGCAAGGGTGAGGAATTCCGCAACCTGAAGCAAGGGTCTTTGTCTGTCTATGACTACAACAAGTTGTTTCAGAAGCTCGCCCGCTTTGCTAAGCAGGACGTCCCTGATGAGAAGAGCATGATATACCAGTTCAGGGGTGGTCTCAGAGAAGAAATTCAGCTAGCTCTTGTTCTCTTTGAGCCCTTGAGGTACGATGAGTTCTACAACATGGCATTGAAGCAAGAGTCCGCTTAACTGAGGTGTGATGCTTCCAAGAAGCGAGTCAGAGATGTTACTCCTTCTTCCTCTACTCAAGTGGCCAAGCAGCAGAAGTATTGGCTTCCTCCTCCTCCATTCCGTTAGCCATATCAGCAGAAGAGCAAAGGTGGCAGTGGATCTTCCCACCCACCCAACCCTGGCTTTCAGAACAAGACTTCGTCTCAAGCTCCAAGATCGAGTGCTCTGTACCACCGTCCGCTTTCAGAGGTCATGTGCAACAAGTGCCAACAGAAGGGTCACTATGCCAACAAGTGTCTCAACCAGAGGCGTCTTCCTCCTCCTCCTCCTCCTGTGAGGTCGGCGAGTACAACTGTGGTCAAGCATAACCCCAAGCACGCCAAGGTCAACTTGATGAATGCAGCTCAGGCAGAGGATTCGTCAGATGTCATCATGGGTAACCTTCCTGTTAATGATATTCCCGGTAAAGTTGTTTTTGACACTGGTGCATTGCATTGTTTCATTTCCAAACCTTTTGCATCGAAGTATCAGTGCGACTATCACTATCTGCAAAATTCTTTGCAAATCGTGTCACCGGGCAAGCATATGACAGCTAATTTCTGCGTCCCGGATATTACTATCACGTTGGGCGACTACAAATTTCTAGCTTCTCCTATTGTTCTGGGTGATTCGGATATTGATCTTATTCTCGGAATGGATTGGCTTTCTAAGCACAAGGCACATCTTGACTGTGCAGCCAGGTAGATTCAATTGACTCATTCGTCTGAGGATGTAATTGTCTTTGCCGCTTGTGATGATACCGTCCGTCTGTTTTCTCTCAATGAGAAGGGTGAACTGGATGCGATCTCGCAAATTCCAGTCGTTTGCGAATATCAAGACGTCTTTCCAGAAGAGCTTCCAGGAATGCCTCCGCACCGGCCAGTTGAATTCGTTATTGATCTTGAGCCTGGCACAGAACCAGTGTGCAAGCGTCCTTACAAGCTCGGACCTGAAGAGTTGAAGGAGCTGAAGAAGCAACTCGATATTCAAGAGAGAATGGGTCTCATCCGTCCTAGTTCTTCTCCGTGGGGTTGTGGTGTTCTTTTTGTGAAGAAGGATGGAACGGACCGACTTTGTGTTGATTACCGTCCATTGAACAAGAAGACCATCAAGAACAAATACCCACTTCCCAACATCAATGAGCTGTTCGAACAACTCGAAGGTGCCCAAGTATTCTCCAAGCTTGATCTCCGTATGGGTTATCATCAGATTCAAATCCGTGAGCAAGATATTCCCAAGACGGCTTTCAGGACAAGCTATGGTTCATATGAATACACTGTCATGTCTTTTGGCCTCGTTAACGCTCCTCCGACTTTCTCTCGCATGATGAACTTCATCTTCAACGCCTACACCAATGACTTCGTTTTGGTCTATCTCGACGACATTCTGGTTTTCTCGAAGAACAAGGAAGATCATGCCAAGCACTTGCGTTTGGTTCTTGATAAGCTCAGGGAACACCAGTTCTACGCCAAGTTCTCCAAGTGTGAATTTTGGCTCGATGAGGTTCTTTATCTTGGTCATATCATCTCCGCCAAGGGCATTGCGGTGAATCCTGAGAAGGTGTCTGCAATTGTGAATTGGGAATCTCCTCAGAACGTGAAGCAACTCCGTAGCTTACTCGGTCTCGCAAGCTACTGTCGAAGATTCGTTGAAAACTTTTCTAAGATCGCGAAGCCTCTCTCAAATCTTCTCCAGAAGCACGTCAAGTACGTTTGGTCTCCGGAGTGTGACATTGCTTTCAACACTTTGAAAGAGAAATTGATCACTGCTCCAGTTCTGACTCCGCCTGATGAATCCAAGCCGTACGAGGTCTTTTGTGATGCCTCTCTCCAAGGTCTTGGTGCAGTATTGATGCAAGAGAAGAAAGTTGTTGCTTATACCTCCCGCAAGTTGAAGCCCAGTGAGAAGAACTACCCCACTCATGATCTCGAGTTGGTGGCAGTTGTGCACGCTCTTTTGACTTGGAGACATCTCTTATTGGGAAGAAAAGTGGACATCTTCACTGAGCACAAGAGTCTCAAGTACATCTTCACTCAGCCTAATCTCAACCTCAGGCAAACTCGATGGGTCAAAATGATTCAAGAGTATAATCCGAGTATCGAGTATACTCCAGGCAAGGCCAATGTGATTGCTGACGCATTGAGCAGAAAGGCTTATTGCAACAGTCTTATTCTCAAGCCTTATCAACCCGAGCTTTGTGAAGCTTTCCGCAAACTTAACCTGCAAGTTGTTCCTCAAGGTTTCCTCGCCAACCTCCAAGTCTCTCCTACCTTGGAAGACCATATTCGCCAAGCGCAGCTTCTTGATGCTATGGTGAAAAAGGTGAAGATTGGGATTGCCAAGAGTCAACCCAAGTACAAGTGCTACCGCCTTGATGACAAGGACACTCTCTTCTTCAAGGATCTTATTGTTGTACCCAAAGGTGACCTCCGTAAAGTGATCATGAATGAGGCTCACAATTCTCTCCTCTCCATCCACCCTGGGAGCACGAAGATGTATCAGGACCTCAAGCAGGCTTATTGGTGGACTCGAATGAAGCGCGAGATTGCTCAATTCGTGAATGAGTGTGATGTCTGCAGAAGAGTGAAGGCAGAACACCAAAGGCCAGCTGGTCTCCTCCAACCTCTTGCCATTCTAGAATGAAAGTTTGACCACATTGAAATGGACTTTGTGACTGGGTTTCCAAAGTCCAAGCGTGGCAATGATGCTATATTCGTTGTCATCGAGAAGCTCACCAAAGTGGCTCACTTTCTGCCTATCAAAGAGTCAATCACTGCAGCTCAATTGGCAGAGCTCTATACCTCTCGGATTGTCTCTCTGCATGGTATTCCACAATTGATCTCTTCAGACCGTGGCAGCATCTTTACCTCCAAGTTTTGGGATTCTTTTCAGAAGGCCATGGGCACCAACATCCGCTTCAGCACATCTTTCCATCCTCAAACTAGCGGTCAAGTCGAGCGTGTCAACCAGATTCTTGAAGATATGCTCAGGGCTTGTGTGATTTCCTTCGACATGAAGTGGGAGGATTGTCTTCTTATGCTGAATTCTCCTACAACAACAGTTTTCAAGCAAGTTCGGGCAAGGCCCCATTTGAAATTCTGTATGGCAGGAAGTGCCGTACCCCTCTCAACTGGTCCGAAACCGATGAACGTCAGCTTTTGGGTAATGACTTAATCACAGAGGCAGAGGAAATGTGCAAAGTCATTCGAGATAACCTCAAAGCAGCCCAATCCCGCCAGAAGAGCTACTATGATAGTAAGCACCATGATTTGTCTTTCGAGATTGGAGATCATGTTTACCTCCGCGTCTCTCCTATGAAAGGTACTCGTTGCTTCGGTATCAAAGGGAAGCTTGCCCCCAGATACGTGGGACCTTTCAAGATTGTCAGCAGGAGAGGCGATCTCGCCTATCAGCTCGAGCTTCCTTCAAACTTTGCAAATGTTCATGACGTGTTCCATGTCTCTCTGCTTCGAAAGTGCTTCAAGACTCCTGACCGCACCGTCAACTTCGAGGACATTGAGCTCCAAGAAGATCTCTCTTATCGTGAGCATCCAGTGGCTATTCTTGAAGAGACTGAATGCAAGACTCGCAACAAGTCAATCAAATTTTTCAAAGTCAAGTGGTCACACCATTCCGATCGTGAAGCTACCTGGGAACGCGAGGATCACCTCCGTTCTGAGTACCCGGCGTTCTTTCAGTCCTAGATCTTGGGACGAGATTCTTTCGTAGTGGTGGAGTGTTGTAACACCCCGGATATGACTTTCCCAATTTGTACTCCAACTCTTGCCGTTTCCGGCATTAAGTTATTTTATTTTCTCGGGTTCGGGTTTTTGTCGCCGTGTGTTTTTGTCATTGTCACGCATCTCATATCATGTCATCATGTGCATTGCATTTGCATACGTGTTCATCTCATGCATTCAAGCATTTTCCCCGTTGTCCGTTTTGCATTCCGGCGCTCCGTTCTCCTCCGGTGGTCATTTATAGCTTTCTTTCATATGTGGGGATTAAACATTTCCGGATTGGACCGAGACTTGCCAAGCAGCCTTGGTTTACTACCAGTAGACCGCCTGTCAAGTTTTGTACCATTTGCACTTCGTTTGATGCTCCAATGGTTAACCGAGGGACCGAAAAGGCCTCGTGTGTGTTGCAGCCCAACACCCCTCCAATTTGGCTCAAAACCACCTAAACCCTCTCCATCATCTAGAGCGTTCGATCACGATCGCGTGGCCGAAAACCGCACCTCATTTGGACACTCTTAGCTCCCTCTATGCCTATATATACCTCCCCCATTCCAAATCTCGGATCCCCTTTTTAAAACCCTAAAATTCCGTCTCCGCCGCCGCCGGACGTGTCCGGACGGAGCCGGATGTGTCTTCCTAGCCCCGCCGCCGCCACGTGTTGCCACCCTGTTCGCCACCACCCGTGCCCACATCGCCGCGCCGCGCGGGCCCGCAAGGCCCGTGGCCGTCCCTCCCGCCGCCCGACTGGGCTGAGCCGCCCCAGCCGGCGCCACCCGCCTCTTCCCTGCGCCCGGCCACTCTGAGCCGCCGCCGACT
>NC_057806.1:81404606-81479492 GCF_018294505.1 Triticum aestivum | reverse complement strand
CTCGGCGTCGCCATCGCCACCGCCGGGTCCGGCCTCCTCCTCCTCTCGTCGTCGGATCCTCCAAGCGTCAAGTCCGGCCGCCATCTCCCACAGCTCCGGCGAACCTCGTAAATCGCGCCCGGATCCCGATCTGGATCTGAGATCCAAAACTCGGTTGACTTTTTGCCCGAAACCCTAGCTCATATGCTCCTCTTCATTGCATCATAACTCCTCATCCGTAGCTCCGTTTTGGGCATATAGCATATCAAAATGTTCGCCTCAGAGAGTACACCATTTCATCTCATTGCATCATTTTCATTTGAGTTCATCTTGATGCCCGAAATGCTGTTAGAAGAGGGCTACTTAAGATAATTGTCAGATCTGCTACTCCATTTAGATATTTGTCATTTTTCCATGATCATTGTGTGCATGATATGCCCATGAGCTCTACATATGTTTTGTTAAGGGTTTTGCCATCTTTTCAGAGGTGCAACCCATGTATTTTTGTGATGTGTGTGGTGACTAGCACAAGCTTGCAAAGTGAGGCACTTGGTAATGCTGATTTCAGGGACTTAGCATTTCCACTAAGTCCTTGACCTGTTTATCTCATATGGCCATATGTTCTTGTTGTTTCCTAGTGATCCGTGCCTTGTTTGAGGATGATCAGTAAGGATGTTTTGTTAATCTTGTAGTGCTCTATCCATCCATGTCTTTGTTTGCAATTATGGAGCCCCCTAGCTTGAGTCAATCGAGCTCTACTTTTGCTACTTCGTGAATCTGGGCAGATTGTCTACTTGTTAGCGATTTTGCCGAGGATGTTGTAGTTGATCCGTGCGTGCTATGCTATTGTTCTTGCCATGTCTAGCTTGCATTTTGTGTATTCTTGATGGGTGTATGCTTAGCTTATCATGACTCGCTCCGTAGTGAGTGCATCGAGCTCGTAAACATGCCTACTTGATATCTGTTTTCAGCATGCTCCAGTTTTCACTAAGTCTGAGAACTGATTATGTTTTTGCCATGTTCACATGCTTGCAATTGTATTTTCTGATCCCTTTTGTCTCAAGGTCACTAAGGGACTTTTGTTAAGCTCTTTGAGTAGCTCCATGCCATGCTTTACTTTGCCATGTTCAGGTCCTGTAGCATGTAGTTTTGTTGCTCCGAAGAGTGCTACCTGATCTGAAATTCCAGACAAGTGTTAATTTCACTAAGTCTGAAATCTGTATGCCATATGCATTTTTGCCATGCTTGTTTGAACCTGTTAATGGATGAATTGGCCGTAGCTCAGTGCTAGACTTTTGTTAAGCATCTTGAATGCATCGCTGCCATGTATTTTTATGCCATGTTTGAGTGATGTAGCTTGTTCGTCTCTTTGCATTTAGATGGCTACTTGCTGTAAATCGCAGACCGATGTCATATTTGAATCGCTTGCCATTTCCAAACCGTAACTCCGATTCCGGCGTTCTTTATATCGTTTTCAAGCGATTTCATCTCATCTTTCCAGTGGCACACTTGGATTTCCAAGTTGAGGCCAGGTTCATGCTTTCCTTGTCAAATCTTGCATATGCATCCCGCATCGCATCCCGCATAGCATACCATCCTTGCATCCTATTGTTTGATCCTTGCACGTGGTTGATTGTGTCCTTGTTGCTTGTTTGTCTTGTTTGGGTAGAGCCGGGAGACGAGTTCGCTAACGAGGAGCCCGTTGAGTTTGCTTTCGAGGATCCAGTCAACTCTGACCACTTTGCAGGCAAGATGATCATACACTCGAAATCACTACTATCTTTGCTATGCTAGATTGCTCGCTCTTTTGCTATGCCAATGCTACGATGCCTACCACTTGCTTTCAAGCCTCCTAAATAGCCATGTCAAACCTCTAACCCACCATGTCCTAGCAAACCGTTGATTGGCTATGTTACCGCTTTGCTCAGCCCCTCTTATAGCGTTGCTAGTTGGAGGTGAAGATTGGAGGCCGTTCCTTGTTGGGATATCATTATATTATCTTGTTATATTAATGCATCTATATACTTGGTAAAGGGTGGAAGGCTCGGCCTCTCGCCTAGTGTTTTGTTCCACTCTTGCCGCCCTAGTTTCCGTCATATCGGTGTTATGTTCCCGGATTTTTGCGTTCCTTACGCGGTTGGGTTATAATGGGAACCCCTTGATAGTTCGTCTTGATTAAAGCTTTTCCAGCAATGCCCAACCTTGATTTTACCATTTGCCACCTAGCCTCTTTTTCCCTTGGGTTTCCGGAGCCCGAGGGTCATCTTATTTTAGCCCCCCCTGGGCCAGTGCTCCTCTGAGTGTTGGTCCAAACTAGAGTCCTGTGCAGCGCCCCCTCGAGGAAACTCGAGGTTTGGTTATAGTTGTATGGAGAGCTCATCTGAGTGTGCCCTGAGAACGAGATATGTTCAGCTCCTATCGGGATTTGTCGGCACATTCGGGCGGTGTTGCTGGTCTTGTTTTAACCTATCGAAGTGTCTTGAAGAACCGAGATACCGAGTCTGATCGGAACATCTTGGGAGGAGGTATATTCCTTCGTTGACCGTGAGAGCTTGTCATGGGCTAAGTTGGGACTCCCCTGCAAGGATTTGAACTTTCGAAAGCCGTGCCCGCGGTTATGGGCAGATGGGAATTTGTTAATGTTCGGTTGTAGATAACTTGAACCTTAACTTAATTAAAATGAATCCACTGAGTGTGTTACCGTGATGGCCTCTTCTCGGCGGAGTCCGGGAAGTGGACACGGTGTTAGAGTAATGCTTGCGTAGGTTGCTCTCTAGTTTCTCGCTCGCGCTTTGCCTCCTCTTCTCACTCTCTTTGGCGAACAGGATAGCCACCACATATGCTAGTCGCTTGCTGCAGCTCCACATATATTTTTACCTTGCCTTACCTATAATCTTAAATAGTCTTGATCGCGAGGGTGCGAGATTGCTGAGTCCCTGTGGCTCACAGATTACTATTACACCAGATGCAGGGCCTGATGATTCCGCTCCAGGTGACGTGCTCGAGCTCAAGTGGGAATTCGACGAGGACTGTCAACGATACTATGTTTCCTTTCCTGATGATCAGTTGTGGTGCCCAGTTGGGGTGATCGGGACCGTGTCGCATGTTGGGTTATCTTTTATTTTGGCGTCGTAGTCGGGCCATGAGTGTTTTGTATGATGTAATGTTATTTATGTACTTGATTGACGTGGCGAGTGTAAGCCAACTATGTTATCTCCCCTTCTATTATCTATATTACATGGGATGTTGTGAAGATTGCCTAACTTGCGACATATGCCTTCAATGCGATTATGTCTCTAAGTCGTGCCTCAACACGTGGGAGCTATAGTCGCATCGAGGGTGTTACAAGTTGGTAATCAGAGCCTTCCCCGACCTTAGGAGCCCCATTGCTTGATCGTTATTAGCGGCCGAGTTGTGTCTAGAAAAAAATGTTTTGAGTCATTTAGGAATTATATATCGGAGAGTTTAGGAATTCTTTTTACTTCCCAGTCTCTTCATCACACCATAGGCCCTCCATGACTGCAAGCAATGCACCGACCGACAAGCTTCGGCCGACGAAAGGGCCGCAGTAACCAAAACGACCAATCGAGGAACCAGCATGTCAGAGAAGAGGTGAAGCGGGAGCAGACCATGTCGACATCCAACACCCCTACCGGTGACGGGTGGCCCAACCGCATCGGGGCCGCCCATCACTCCCGCCACCTCTCCCAACGCCACCCCCTGCGACACCCGACCTCGGCTCCCGTCCTGGATCTGCATCTGGTAGGTACAGGACACTCGCCCAACAACGCGAGGTGCCGGAAATGGCACAACTTGTCGCCGCGAGAGGACCTAGGGGCATCCACACAAGCAGCTCGCCAACGGCACGACGCTGGAGCCTATCCTGCCGCTGCCGCGAACTGCCCGCACCACTACCGTGGACTGCCACAATGCCTTTGTGGCCCATGCCGTCCCAGCAACCAGACAGGCCGCTGCCATCCTCCCGAGGCACCCGTCATTGACCAAGGGGCCAGATCCGAGTGGACCTAACCGGAGATCAGCGGGGGTGCCTAGTCCCTCATCCTGCGCCACCACTGCTGGATATACCTGGCCAAATGGGCCGGCCCGGCCCAGCCTACTGCAATCGTGCCTAGCACGGCATGGCCCGCCAGGACATGATTATTAGTCGGGCCGTGCCGCGCCGGCCCACGGGCAGAGCTCGCAGCCCAGGCACGTCACGCAGCCTATCTGGGCCGGCACGCAGCACGCCCAGGCACGCCGGCCCGTTATCGCACGTTGGGCCACCTGGCGCATATTTACCTCGGATGGCGCATTTTTCCTCTCTGTACAGTGAAAAAAGTCCAAAAAATGTAGAAAAATGCAAAAAATGTAGAGCATTATGTGGGATAAATCTAGAGTTTTATTAGCTCTTGCCTCATTAAAACCTTCCATCCCCAAAAAGTAAAAGAGTACAAGTTATGCTCTAGAAATACTACTCCCGCCGTTCCTCCCATCCGCGCCGCTGGACCTCATCCCCGGCGCGTCAACCGGCCATCCGCCGGCCCCCATCACCGCTACGCCTCCGTCGCCATCAACCCTACCGGCCCACTACACCTCGGAGGCCATGGCGGGGGTCCTCAACGACTTGGTCGTCGTGGTCCAGGGCATCCGGCTCTTCCTGGCCAGCCCGTACGGACCGCCACAGCCGCCCCCGCCGCCTGCGCCCTCCGGACCACCGGCGCTCCCGTGGTACTCGGTACCCGCCGCGCTCGCCGACGGCTACCCGACGCTACAGCAGCCGGCCGCTCCAGCGCCGGCCTAGCCACATTGGCCCGCGCCAGCACCCGCGGCATCGGCCACGTCTGCCCCAACCCCGTGGCCGATCTGGTCTGCCCCGGCCCCCTCCGTGCCGGCTGCGCCGGCCCCCACGCCATCTCCACCGCCTAGCGCCGGCCTGAGTCAGGGCCCTTCTGGGGGGCTTCCGATCTAGCAGGTGCAGTTTCCACCATCGCCCTCTCCGATTCCGGCGTGGCTCACCAGAACGTCGCCACCGCCGGTCTACACGGAGGCCGGCAACCCGGCGGTGCCCACGCTACAGTTCGGCGCGCCGTCCTCGGCCCTTCGCATCGACGAACCGGTGGGCATTGGCGCATCGACCCCGACACCACCTCGCTTCACTCGGATCGACTTTGCCACATATGATGGCTCGGAGGACCCTCTTAACTGGTTAAACCAGTGTGATCAGTTCTTCCGGGGGTAGCGCACACCTGCGTCCGAGCGCACTTGGCTCGCGTCATACCACCTCCGGGGTGCCGCCCAGACATGGTACTACGCCCCCTGGGATCGTTTCTGCGAGCTGTGTCTCCTTCGCTTCGGACCACCACGGTGCGGCAGCCGCTTGTCCGAGCTGGGCCGCCTACCCTTCACCTCCACGGTCCAGGATTTCACCGACCGCTTCCAGGCTCTGGCGTGTCACGCACCAGGGGTGACGGCACTACAGCGGGCTGAGCTCTTCGTCGGCGGCCTTCCCGACCACATCCGCATGGATGTTGAGATGAAGGGACCCCAGGACCTGCAGACGGCCATGTACTACGATCGGGTGTTCGAGCAGCGCGCCCAGGCCTTAACACGGCCCGCACCACCTCGGGGGAGCCGAGTGCCTCCACGACCACCACCGGCTGCGCCAGCTTCTTCAGCCGCCTCACCGACGGCCACTCCGGCCGCGACGCGGCCCTTCCGGCGCTTCTTGCAGGCCGAGCAGCTCGAGCGCCGCCGCCTGGGGCTGTGCTTTAACTGTGATGCTCCCTATGCCCCGGGCCATGTCTGCCCGCGCCTCTTCTACTTGGAGACAGTCGACGAGACAGAGGACGCTGCCACCGACGATGGACTCGGCGACCCAGCCGCCGCCGAGGTCGCGCCGGCACCCGCGCCCGTGCCAGCTACGACCCTTGTCATCTCCCTCCACGCGTTGGCCGGCATCCACAATGAGCGGACTATGCTTATCCCGGTCACGATCCACGGCGAGACTCTAGTGGCTCTCTTAGACACAGGCTCTACACACAACCTCCTTCCGGAGGCTACTATGCGGCGCCTTGCACTACAGCCGACGGGAGGGGAGCAGCTGCGGGTCACCGTCGCTAATGGTGACCGCCTCTGATGCTATGGGCTCGCTCGGGACATTCCTATTACTCTCGGCGACGAGCACTTCACCATCACGTGTGCCGGCATCGACTTGGGCTGTTTCGACTTCATCCTCGGCGTCGACTTTTTGCGGACTCTCGGTCCCATCCTTTGGGACTTTGACGCCCTGACGATGACCTTCTGGCGCCTCGGCCGCCGCATCCAGTGGGAGGGCGTTGGCAGCACCCCAGCGTCGCCCCCACTCCAGCTAGCCACGGCCACCAGGGAGGCCGAGCATCCGCTACTGGATCACCTCCTGCAGTAGCACGGTGATCTTTTTGCGGAACCCCAGGGCCTTCCGCTGGCCCGGGTCTACGACCACCATATTCACCTCCTGCCGGGCTCGGCTCCGGTGGCAGTACGGCCCTACCGGTACCCTCAGTTGCAGAAGGACGATTTGGAGTGGCAGTGCGCCATCATGCTTGCCGCGGGCATTATCCGTATCTCTACATCACCCTTTATGGTGCCGGTCCTCCTCGTACGTAAGTCGGACGACACTTGGCGCTTCTGCATCGACTACCGCTCCCTTAATGCTCTCACACTTAAGGATAAGTTTCCTATTCCGGTGGTCGATGAACTCCTGGATGAGCTACATGGGGCGCGCTTCATCACCAAACTGGACCTCCGGTCGGGGTATCATCAGGTGCGCATGCATCCCGACGACATCGCCAAGACGGCGTTCCAGACCCATCACGGCCACTTCGAGTTCTTGGTGATTCCCTTTGGTCTCTCCAACGCCCCGGCGACATTTCAGGCCTTGATGAACGATGTCCTCCGGCCCTACTTACGTCGGTTTGTGCTCGTTTTCTTTGATGACATTCTTATCTATAGTGCCTCTTGGGTAGAGCACCTCTAGCATGTGGCCATCATCTTCAACGAGCTTCAGGCGCATCATCTTCATCTTAAGCACTCGAAGTGCTCATTCGGGGCACCTTCGATCGCTTACCTCGGCCACGTCATCTCGGCCGAGGGTGTGGCCATGGACGCCGACAAGGTGGCGGCCGTCGCCGTCTGGCCCATTCCGCAGTCTCCGCGGGCTCTTCGCGGGTTCCTTGGTCTTGCCGGGTACTACCGGAAGTTCATCCGAGAGTTTGGCCTTATCGCGGCCCCGCTCACACGTCTTCTTCGTCGCGACGCCTTCTCTTGGGATGCGGAGGCCACTTCAGCATTCGAGGCCCTCAAGGGGGCCCTCACGACGGGACCCGTACTGCAGATGCCGGACTTCGACCTCCCCTTCACCATCGACTGCGACGCTTCCGGTGCGGGGTTTGGTGCGGTCCTGCACCAGGGCGATGGACCCCTCGCCTTCTTCAGCCACCCCTTTGCTGCTCGCCATCTTAAATTGGCGGCGTATGAGCGTGAGCTCATTGGGTTGGTGCAAGCAGTACGCCATTGGCGGCCCTATCTTTGGGTCCGTTCCTTCCGGATCCGCATGGACCACTACAGCCTCAAGTTCATGCTGGATCAGAGGCTCTCGACGGTTCCCCAGCACTAGTGGATCAGTAAACTCTTTGACTTTGATTTCACCGTCGAGTACCGGCCGGGTCGCCTCAACACCATCGCCGACGCCCTGTCTCGGCATGAGGCCGATGTGGACGATGGTGCGGCGGAAGGGGCTGCCTTCTGCATCATCACCGGGCCCTCTTTCGCCCTCTACGCCGACATCCGCCGACGACCGCTGCCGTGGCCGATGCCCTCCTCCTGCAGCAGCAGCTGGCGGCGGGCGAGCTGGAGGAGCCGTGGCGTCTAGCTGACGGCCTGCTTCTCCACGGGCGCCGCATCTTCGTTTCGGCGCACGACGATCTTCATCAGCAGGTGCTGTGTCTTGCCCACTCGGCGGGCCATGAGGGCGTGCAGAAGACGCTCCATCGCCTCCGCGCCGACTTCTACATTCCAGGTGATCATGCCCTGGTCCGTGACTAGGTACGGTCTTGTGTGACGTGCCGGCGCAACAAAACGGAGACACTGCGGCCAGCTGGTATGCTTCAGCCCTTGGAGGTCCCGTCTCAGGTTTGGGCGGACATCTCCATGGACTTCATCGAGGGCCTTCCCAAGGTGGGCGGCAAATCCGTCATTCTCACAGTGGTCGACCGCTTCTCCAAGTATTCTCATTTCATCGCCCTTGGCCATCCATATTCAGCGGCATCTGTCGCACGGGCCTTCTTCGATGGCATTGTCCGTCTCCACGGGTTCCCTTCTTCGATTGTCAGTGATCGGGATCCTGTGTTCATGGGCCATGTATGGCGCGTCCTCTTTTGACTGGCGTGCGTGAAGCTTCGCCTGAGTACCGCCTTCCACCCTCAAACAGACGGCCAGTCTGAGATCGTTAACAAGGTGATTGCCATGTATTTGCGTTGTGTTACAGGTGATCGCCCTCGCGCTTGGGTGGACTGGCTCTCGTGGGCAGAGTACTGCTACAACACCTCTTACCACTCCGCCCTTCGTGCTACGCCCTTTGAGGTGGTGTATGGCCGGCCGCCCTCGCCGATTCTGCCGGTTGATCCGGCCTCGGCGTGGAGCAAGGCAGCCGTGGCTCTTTTGAGGAGCCATGATGAGATGCTTGCGGAGGTCCAGCAACGACTCCTCCAGGCCCAGCAGTTGGCCAAAGGACACTATGATGGCCACCATCGCGAGGCAGAGTTCGCGGTGGGTGATTGGGTCTGGCTGCGTCTACTTCACCGCTCTACGCAGTCGTTGGACCCACGCGCGAGGAAGAAGCTCGGTCCTCGCTATGCTGGTCCCTTTGCTATCCTGGAATGCATTGGCAAAGTGGCGTACCGTCTTCAGCTTCCGGCAGGCGCACGAATCCATGATGTCTTCCATGTCGGGCTGCTCAAGCCATTCCGGGGCGATCCACCCGCGGCACCGCCGGCGCTTCCGCCGCTCATGGACGGGCGTCTCCTTCCTGCACCGGAGAAGGCGCTGAAGGCTCAGCTGCGCCGAGGCTCCTGGTACGTGTTGATTCGGTGGGCTGGACTACCAGAGGAGGACGCTACTTGGGAGCAACGCGAGGAGTTCCGCCAGCACTACCCCGATTTTCAGCTCGAGGACGAGCCGTTTGCGCAGGCGGGGAGAGATGTTATGACCGGCCAGGTCTATGGCCGCCGGGGGCCCACTGGGCAGGCTTAAGGTCCAAGTTATCTTAGTTTATTTTCAGATTATGGTTATATATACAAGTTGTAAGACTATTTTGAGGATTAAGCAATAAGACTATTCTATTGCCCGGCTCCCAGAGGAGCCGGAACCCTAAAACCCTAGCCGTCTCTCTCATGCGCCACCGCCACCCAGCCGCAAGGACGGCGCCTCGCCGCCGGCCGCCATGTTCTAGCCCTCGCCCAGCTCCCTCTTTTCCCTACCACCTACGACCTAGAGGAGCCCGAACCCTAGCTCCTAACAGTATGTCACTAGTTTGTGTATATCAATGCAGAGGAAAATAGTTAAAGGGAATTATTATTAACTAAATCCAAAAGATAACTAGCATATTACCACATAGAGAAAATTGAATATAACCTATGAATTTACAACAAGTCACCAGGTGCACCACAATGAAGATTCTTTACAAAATAGCTCAAATGTTTTGAATATTTCTTTTGTAAACTGTTTATATCTTCTAACTTCAACTAACTCGTGAAATGTACTCATGGGACACTGAAATTTTAAAACAAGCTTCAAGTTTTCATATATTCAGCTTTTCCTTGGGATATGGAAAATGATTCATGTTAGTGCTAGTAGGCCATTACATATTTTAGAAAATTAGCTGAATATAATTACATTTATGTCTTTCATTACATTTGTAGGAAAACTGGGACCGTGTCCTGAAGGTTATTCCCAAAAGAGACCTATTGTGGAGTATTGTGAACAACATTCTTCCAATGGTACATCCACATGAACTTTTATGGCTTTAGTTGGCAAGTTCTAAATTTCCCATTGAAAAGACTCTTAGTCAATTTTAACATCTGACCGTTTCTTAAGTGCGCTACCTATTTTTGGTGTTAGTTCACTACCAATGAAAAGGCAAAAGAGATTGCCAAGGTCTTCAGAAACTACACAGATCCGGAACTTCAGAGTGCACTGCAAGTGAAACTTCAGATGGTGCGTATCAACATGAGATGGATCGACGGTATCCAGAGTGAGCCCAACCTTGCACAGATGATGGATGAACTGCTTCACAAGCCCTAATGTGTTGTTTGCTTGTAGTGTTATGATTTATGTGCTCAACAATAGTGGGGAAGCTACAAGTTGCTTCTTGAATGTACTATTGTTGTCCGCAATAACATGTTTTTCTTAATTATTATGCATTGAAGATGTCTCTTATTTTCTAGAATGAGAATCCACCTATCTATGCTGATGTTCAAAAGGCACCAAGGAAATATTTACACTTAAACTATGAACTATAGTGGTAAATAAGAGAATGCCTAGGGATAAATATCATTCACATCAACAAAAAATTGATTTTCTTGTACCCAAACCTAAAGTAACCATTCTCAAATCTCTAAGACAAGTTTAAACACCCACATATTTCCATAAATTTGTATACCCTAGCATGATTCACCCGTTACAACACCTTGCATGTTCATTGGACATAATGGAACCTAGATTTTGAAGATCGTTTCCTCGGTTAAACCTTTTACGTGATTCAAGTATGTAAGTGCAATAAGGGTGCACAACAAGCTAGCAGTGGGTTAAACCTTTTACGTGATTCAAGTATGGAAGTGCAATAAGGGTGCACAACAAGCTAGCAGTGGTTGGCGCATAATGTCTACTTGTGGAGGGCACCGGCCACTAACATCCCATCATTTCTAACATGGCATCAGTGGTCGACGGGACACCCGCCATTGGTAATGTTTGCACGAGTGGTGGGACTTTTTAAGTGCCCGCCACTGAAAAGCCCGCCCAAGTAAATTAAAAAGAAGTTGTCATGGCGGTATTTTGCACATAAAGCATTGATACCCATATAAAAAATAGCAATAGGCTGCAATATTGCATTGATACGGATAAGACATTGCAATACACTGCATTGATACCCATTGTTAAGTGCATGCATGATGTCTCTTAGAGCTACGTCGGTATTTTCCCAAAGAGAAAGGGATGATGCAGCACATCAGCGGTAGGTATTTCCCTCAGATATGAAACCAAGGTTATCGAACCAACAGGAGAACCAAGCAACACAACGTAAACAACCCCTGCACACAAATAACAAATACTCGCAACCCGACGTGTTAAAGGGGTTGTCAATCCCTTTCGGGTAACGGTGCCAGAAATTGGTGTGTTGACGGGAAAAAATTGTAATAGATTGAATAAATAGATCGCAAATAAAATAAAGTGCAGCAAAGTATTTTTGTATTTTTGGATTAATAGATACGAAAATAAAAGCAAAGGAAAAGTAGACCGCAAAGGAAAATAATATGAGAAAAAGATCTGGGGGCCGTAGGTTTCACTAGTGGCTTCTCTCGAGAAAAATAGCAAACGGTGGGTGAACAAATTACTGTTGGGCAATTGATAGAACTTCAAATACTCATGACGATATCCAGGCAATGATCATTATATAGGCATCACATCCAAGATTAGTAGACCGACTCCTGCCTGCATCTACTACTATTACTCCACACATCGACCACTATCCAGCATGCACTACTACAGGTTGCTGCTAACGCGACACTACGATCAGAGACCCTTCGACGAAACTATGTGCGATGCCATAATTGCAAATGGTGGCGTAAAATAACCGTCAAAAAGGTGCAAAACATTTGTGATGGAGGATGCATCAAACACGGTTCAGATTTTAGTTGCGTGTGTGATGCAGGGCATATGATTCAGCTCAATTAACTATTTGCGATGATGAGGAATAAAAGAAACGGGCAGCCAGATGAAGGTGTGTGCGATATACAGCATACGGTTCACTCGGATGAACAGTTTGTGATTAGGCAACACAAAAGAAACGGGCAGCCAGATGAAGGTGTGTGTGATATACCGCATGCGGTTGACTCGGATGAACTGTTTGCGTTGAGACAAGAGAACATAAATGGTTCAATATAACAAGATGTGTGTGATACGCGGCAAACAGGTCTGTAATCAGAAATGTGTGCGAAGACCGATAATGACACAGACGATTGCTTCTAATTCCGTTTGGGATTGATCAATTCATCACCGATGGGTTCCCTAGTGTAGTCCATGTTCTTCTGATCATCATCTACTTCTTGTGCTAGCTCGATGTTTCTTCTATGCTAAGTTTCCATTAATTGATGGCGTTTTATGAACACACCACCGTTTCCGGCCATTTCGTCACCTGTTTCCCGCCACCCAGCGATATTACGCATAGGCGGCGCGCAACACACGGAGGCGACAAGCGCAGCCTATAGCACATCCACCTTTTCCAAGCATGCTAACCCACCAAAGCACCGCCTCTGCCATCAACCTCGTCGACGAGGAAAACGAGCAGGCGTCACGGTCCATCGAGGCCGAGGCGCTCCTCGGCAACGCGATGGACGATGCCGTGATGCGCGTCATCGCCAGGGTTGAGCAGACCTTTGGCGCATGGCGCTTGAGCGCCACGGATCAAGCTAGGCGCGTCCGCGCCGATAGGCTGCGGCTCGCCGCACGGCGAGACCGTTGGAGCGCCGCAGAGTGAGATGCCCGGTGTGCCGCACAAAAAGAGCGGATCCATCGGCTCTTGCTTGCTGGTTACACATCCCGTCAGTACCCCCATTCCTCGCCAGGAGTGGGCAGAGGCCCTCAGTGCCGTACTTGCACTAGAGGCTGGCCGCGCCGTACTTGCACCGGACACCTGCCGCACTGTTCACATGGGTGCCGCCGTTCGCCTTGTCCGCGGCCCGCTGGATGCCAATGCACTGGTCCGTAGGCTCCACCGCCTCCTTGGCCCAGGTGTCCACCTGGGCGCAGTAGAGAAACATGGCAATCGCATCCTCGAGCTGGTGATCTCTGATGAAATAGCCAACTTGAAGCTAGAGATCATGCTCCAGATGTACCGCGAGCGTGTCGACTGCTTGGACGAACGCCTGCACGAGTTCAGGCAGAGCCAAGAGCTACCGTAGGCAAGGGCTGCTGGTCATGGTCTCATGGACACGTTTTATTTTGAAAAGTCGTTTCGACGTGGATAGCTATGTATTCATAGCAATCATAGTATTGCTTTGTTTATTGCTTTGTTTTAATATGTGTACTCTGTTTTTCATTCTTATATGTTCTGTTTCAATGTGTGTATATATGCTTTCCATTCTGTATATGTGGATGATAACAGCTAGATTCAAATTAGTATACAAAAATAGATAGAAAATGGAATTCATAATATATATATATTAATTGTTCATTACACTAAAAAAATACACTTCCGTGATGATACGTGTTTGTCATAGTAGGTCACGTTTTCTGTCATGCATGTACATCCATAACGATTTTATGACAGAATCAAGATAGTCATACCCGTGCTGTCGTAGAAGTGTTCCATGACATTACGAAAGTTATCATCACGGAAGTGTCCACTTCCATGACGATAAATTGCGCATCACAAAAGTGCTTTCGTCAAGGGTGACCGACACGTGGCATCCACCGTAACGGAACGTTGTTAAGCTATCGGGTCGGGTTTTGGATCCGATAACCCGTTAACAGCCCCGGGCAATGGGGATTTTCCACATGTAAAATCATCATTGGCTGGAGGAGACACGTGTCAGGTCCGCATTGGCATAGGTGTCACTCATCCAATGGGCGAGACGTGCCTATGATATGTTGGCACGTGGATTGGCCCATCAAGTTTAAATGGGCCGGCCCAACTGAAGGCCCACAAGATTTTGCGGACCATAATAGGCCGGCCTAGCTAAAGGCCCATGAGATTCTGCGGACCATAATGGGCTGGCCCATCTAAAGGCCCACAAGATTTTGCGGGCCATAATGGGCCGGCCCAGGTAAAGGCCCACAAGATTTTTGTGTGCCATAATGGGCCGGCCCAGGTAAAGGCCCACAAGATTCTTGCGGATCATAATGGGCCGGCCCAGCTAAAGGCCCATGAGATTTCGCCGACATTAATGGGCCGGCCCAGCTGTAGGCCACAAGATTTTGAGGACCCTAGTAGGCCGGCCCATTAACTGGCTACCATGTTTTGGGCCAAATGCCAGCTCATATTTGATCCGGTCCATTAATAGCCTGCCACGCTCGGGCCTAATAGTGGCCCATATGAGATTCGGCCCGTTAAAAGCCTACCATGTTTTGGGCCAAATTACGGCCCAGATCAAGTCCGACCCTTTAAGAGGCTTTGGGCTCAATTATGGCCCATATCAGACTCGGCCCGTTAACTAGACACTATGCTTTTGGGCCCACTTGCTAAAGGCCCACTTAGTAATTCGGCCTAATATTAGTTTTGGCCTGTTAAGGGCCCGTTTAACATTTCGGCCCTATATTAATTTCGTCCTGTTAAAAGCCTGTCATATAGTTGGGCCTAACTACGGCCCGGTTTGCATCCGGCCTACTCGCAGTCGATATCTGATTGGGCCAAATAAGGATCGAGACAATTTTGGCCTGTTAAAAGTCCGTGATTTGATCCACACAATCATCGGCCGGGGTTCATTTCGGGTTGCTGCCAGCCCGTGAGCTGTTCGACGTGTTTCAGGCCCAACCTACATCGTGATTGCATGACGGCCCGATTATGTACCGTAATTTTACGGTTTGGCCGGTTTACTGTGAAGACAAGATATATACAGTAAAATAACTACAGCATCGTGAATAAGAAAAAACCTAGACTATACAATAAAGAAATTACGTCATATTACATCCACTGGGCATCAAAGTTTGCCACTATGATAATAAAGCACAAGCAGACAACAGATTACATACACTGGGCATCAAAGATAGCCACCAGTGCAAATAAACACGCTGACAAAATAATATACAAAACCGACATCACTTCAATAGAGTTCAAGAAAGGTTAGCCCTACTGGGGAGCTGCAGCGCAAGAAGCTGAGCAAGATGATGAGACCGCGCTTGTTCAACACTTATATCTTCCTCACTCTAAAGGATAAACAAGCAGACAGATGACAGGTTTTGCACATAAAAGTATCAGTGCTGACAACTCATCACATTTCTTACCGACGAATAAAATGACACAATTTAAAATTGCATTAACACAATATGGTATTGTTCAGGTCAAGACATGGCAGGAAATGACATTGTGAAGGAGTTGGCAGCTTCACGACACCACTGGATTACAGATCAAGAACTCATAAGTATCAATGGTTAGTGTGTTGTCAATTTATACCATTTCAGATTGGCAAATAAAGAGACGGTTTAAATAATAGTAGAATGATATGACATTGTTCATAGCTAAGACATTGCAGAATATGACATTGTGTTGTAGTGGGTAGGTTCACCACACCACTGGATTACGGATGAAGAACAGAAGCATACATGCAGTGCAAAAGAAGATCACTTGCTCTGTGTAGTTTAATTTACATGGTATGAAGAAGGAACTTGGTTGTACAACTAAAAACTTAAATTGAGAAAGGACAAACTTTTGTTTATGAACTACATAATAAACTTTAAACAAGCAATTTGATGCAAATACCAAAAATAAACAGTTGTTGCAGTCATGCCCAACCAAATATATACAACAAAGTTTGAAGGCTTGAGATGGACAAACTTACATTATTGGTGAAGACAAGCTCTATAAAGGCCTTGTCCATGCTGATGGGGGGGGGGCAATTCAAGAAGTTTACCACAGAATCTTCTTCAAAAGCATTGCCTTTATTCTACATCTTGTTAAGAGTAAATATAGATGTGATAATATACGAACAAATGGAGAATATTTAAGATAAGATGAACAGTGATGCTACATAACCAAGTAGCTATAAATGTAAGTGCAGTGATACAGGCAAAAGGTACAGCCAAGAGCAATGCACATCTAAACTTCTTCAGTACCAACCTTATGGTAAGAGTAAATATAGATCTAATGTGTAGAAAATGGAGGGTAAAGGAAAATAAGCTGCAGAGTGATGGTACATGAACAACTACCTGCCATTATAAGTACACTGATAAAGGACATCATGTACTTACAAGAACAATGCAGAGCTAAAAAAACATTGACATTGGATATATTCTACACTAATGTAACCATTCATACAGATTAGATAATTTGGAGCGAACAATTGATAAGCAAGTTATCATGCATACTGCTGTTACATAATGAACCAGGTATGTATGCAAGTATAGTGATACAGGACAACAGGTACTAACAAGAGCAAAGCATCGGGCAACATATTTGCGATATCCTGTCGTTTTTGTCAAACCGGAATTCTTCTTCGAGCAGATTTCCTGTAAAAAAGATCCGTAAGGCACATGCGGAAAAGTAGAAGTTCAAATTGTCATGTGATTTCATAGATAGTACCTCATCCTAGGAACAAGACCAGTGCATAACAAGGTTTTTCCATTCAATGTCTTCTAAATTTACCACAGGAGACTTCACCAGAAATTCGTTTATAGACTTGCCATCAAAGTGTGATTTCCTCAGGTAACACCGATACTGCTGCAATGCTTCCTTGAAAAGCACAAGCAAGCTTTGCTCGTCATGACTATCCAGATTGACCCTCGCCTAGTTACAACAATGTAATGTAAATCATTGATGTGTTCAATCAGCAGAAAACAGGAAAATAATAACCATGAATAATATCACTTACACGTAAGTTGGACAGGAAGATGTGAAAATGGTGTTTGTCTTCACAATAATCTTCCCATGATGGGAATATATGCACGTAGTCCCTAACAACATTGAAAGGATTGTCTTTTAAACTGGGAATAAATGGAATGGGGTTCCAATCTGCAGGAATTGGCCGTCTCTGCAGTTGGGATAGGTCTTCAGCCGCTGGACTTGCTGTACTTTTTGCTGGAGTGGGATTTTTCTGTGGTACAGCTGGTGCTATGACAAATGAAATCGGTATACCTTTTGCTGGAGTGCAGGTCCTGTGTGGTGGGGCTAGTGGTGTGGCCAGTGAAGTATGGGTACAGTCTGCTGGAGTCGGTCCTACTTTTGTTTCATTGGTTGTACAACCAATATAAGTGGGGTGTTGTCTGATTTCTCCGGCACCACCACATTTTTCAAGGACTTTGCTAGTGCTCCTTCAGGTTCGGCAATCACCCTCTTCCTTTTTGATGTCTGATGCACAAGAACAACATTTGAGTGAAAAAACATGGTATGATGGCAGCTGGAATATGTATTGATAATGGATGGGCATGGCATCTCGACATATATGATGAGTAAACTAAGCAGATGGCGGTGCAACAAAGTAGAAGAAATGCAAGACAACATATGCAAGATACCCGCAATCAATAAAATATTGCCAAATTAGAACAGACACCTTGATGGGTGAACAGGACAGGCCATCTGCCTTTGACTCCTCGAGGTTAGAATAGTCATTAGGATCATATTCTGAACAAGAATCAACATGTGGGGAGCGTATGAGTTTCATTGCATCCAGAATGGCACTCAATGCCTTGGTGCCAATTTTGTAAGTCATTACAGTGTTTACCTTCAAGAGTGGACTGCTACTAGTGCGACACAAAGCAGCTACACAAATCATCGTGTAGATATAACAGGAAAACCTTAAGCATCAGAGTAAAATCAGCAAAGTGGAACTTGCTGGAATATATGTGCTAGTATTGCCGGTACGGATAGAAAGGCTTTGGATACCAGATCTCTTCAAGTGAAGGTGCGGTACTGTTAATATCAGCGTAACTCTCAAAGGCGACACAACTCCCCTCATTTCCTTGCTATTCTTATAGGATTCAAGTGGGCAGGACACTACAAATCCTATTCCTATGTTTACAAGATCCTACGAATCAAAGAGGCTCAAAGTGTCCATCACAACCGACCGTATAGACCTCTACACTGCAAATGTTCCTGCTCATCTTTAGTACAAGGAACATACTGTACTACTATCACACTCCCTCCGTTCCAAAATAAAAGTCTTGGTAGAGATTTCCACTATGGATCACATACAGATGTATCCAAATACATTTTAGAGTGTAGATTCACTCATTTTGCTCCATATGTAGTCCATGGTGGAATCTATACAAAGACTTGTATTTAGGAATGGAGAGAGTACATATTAAAGAAGAACAGAAGAGGAACATGGTAAAGAAGAGCAAGCAGATTTTGGATAATAAAATGTTGGTTGCGCAGTGCCCACACATGATGAACCAGAGCGCATTAAGAATGAAACTCCCAGCTGTCTCTCGATCATTTCAGGCGGTTGGATGAAGATCCTACGTCTCCTAACCCTTCTTCTTCCTCGTCTCTAATTCTTCCCATACAGAACACCGCACGGGCCGCCGGCCGGACCACCGGCCCCCACCGCCTGTGTTCCTCCGCCACCCCCACCCCCACCCCAACCCCCATCTGCGTTGAGTTTTGTTCGTTCGGTGAGGCCCCACAACCACCCGAGCCCCTTCGATCGCACCGGCAAACTCCGGCGAGCTTTGAAAAACCGACTGACCCAATTTTGAAATTTAGTCTACTGTGATTTAACTAGTGTGGAATATAAAAGGGGAAAACCATAAGCATTGGGAGTATAGTGTTGAGCGTGCCATGGAGGATCTGAAGGTGCAAACCGGACAAAGGCAACTTCGCAACCAAGACAAGAAATCAGAGTAAAGCAGTGTCGATCTATTTTCTTGCTGCGATAAATAAGTTGAGCAGATACGAAAGAGTACCGCCTCTGGTGCGGCGCCGTGTACGCATCTGCTGAGAATTTGACGGTGCTGCGGTAGCGATGGCTGTCGGCGGCGTGGAAGCACATCTAGGAGGGTAGACGGTGGTGGCGGGGCGCGGTGGACGAGACGGTCGTAGGAGCGGCGCCGGCAAGGTGGACGATGACGAGGATGAAGCGAGAGGACGGGATGCAAGGATCCCAGTCCGAAGCCATGGATGAGAGAGGTCGATCTCTTGTAATGGACGGCAGCGTCGGGGTATCAGCTCCGGCATGGTGGAGGAGGACGGTGGTGGATGGGGTGGCGGACGGCGGCGAACGGAGGAGGGTGGGGTGGAGAGGGTGTTTTGGCGCCCACGGAGTACGAATGGGGAAAAGGGAGGTAGAGAGGAAGGGGGGAAGCATGTATTCAGGGCGCGCTTGTCTCAAATGCGAGGAAATTTACAAACTTAGCCCCCGTTTCAAATTTCTACTACATCACATCAACATTAGTCGGTTGGGGATAAGACGGTAATCTCGCATACACCGAATATTTGCCGACGAGAGTTTGTTTTTGGCGCCCACCGTGTATGAATATGAATCGGGGAAGGAGTCGATTTCGGCTGAGGACACACTGTGTTTTGGTGCCCACCGTGTATGAATCCAGGTGAGAGGCGGTTACGTCACGTTTGGGTGAAATTACAAACCTACCCCTATCGAAACCTATTGAAATCCAGCAGATAGGCTTTGCGTGGCAGGGATAGGCAGTAGTGATTTCCATCTCGCAGATTTTGGTTTCTGGCGGTTACTGCGACTTTTCCCGCTTCGTTCAAATTTTGCAGAGTGCACGTTTACCATGCCAACTCAATTCGAATCCCGTTTGTATTCTACTTTTTTTCGGGCGGGATCCATTTTCAATTGGAATTACATTCTATATACGTCATTTTTTTATATATACTTTCAGAAGCACAACAAAGAATTCTGATCCTTTATATGTATAATATGATTTACAAATACAACTTTCTCGAAATCTTAAGGTTGAATTCGAAAAAATTTAACCAAATTATGTTCTACTAAAATATATGGATCAGTAATATCTACATATTAAATAACATAGATGTGCGTGAATTCATATGAGTATGCATGTTTGATAGATCAATTTTGGTTCGAGTATGGATTACATGTATCATCATCTCGAATTCAAATATTTGAACCCCTTTTTTGTTCACTCCTTTCACGCCCGTCTCTCTCGCATGCATGCTCCTTTAGGTAGCTATCACTCTCTTTTCTCCAGCCCACCCGCACGCTCACTTCATGTTTCTCCTATCCTCGCAAACATGGTCTCTCGACATCTCCCTTGAGAAGTGTCACACTCTCCCTATCATTATACATTACACGGTTTTCATTATCTCTCACGTCTCTACTGTTCTCTGGTATCACTCGGTACCTAAGCTTTCTTTTTCACCGTCACACACAGTTTCCACTCGTCTTTCACTTTGTCTTTCTCTCTATGGGATTCTCTCACACACCCTATATGTCTCTACATATGACTCATACCACTAAAATTACTCTCTCTCTCCTATAGACACAACATTTGTTGCGGTCTCCTTTTCGTCTCCATCCCAGACTGACATTATTCATTTGTTTACCGATCAGACAGCCCCGACTACCGTCTCCTCTCTCTCTCTCTCACAGACACACACACAACTCTTGCTTCCACTCCCCTTCCCGACTACCGTCTCTCTCTCACACACAAAACTCTCGCTTTCGCACCCCGACTCGTATTTCTCTCACAAACATTTATCGACTAGCTAGCCTCTAGATAGGTTTATACACCCCCACACTCGTGCTTCCACCATCGCATACATGTCTCTCTCCCGCTCCTTGTATCTATGTAGATTTTTCTTCCCTTCTTGAGACATGCCCTCTAGATCGTGCACACACACACTATCGCCTCATTTTAAGCTGATACCTATCACACACACACTCCTTGTGTCTTTGTCACACATGCACTCCGTCCTCCTCCACTCTCCCTCTCTCTCACACACATGGGCTTTTTGCAACAACTAGCAAGATGCCCATGCGTTGCATGGAACATCAAGATGCATTTGTATGAGTAGTTTATCTTGTGGGGGAAAAGGATGAACGAGGGAAGGCCTTATTTGCAAATGTGGAGAGGGGTGTGGGTATCTTTTTGCAAAATTGCCATAGTTTCCTTCCTATCCGTCAGATATAGATCAGACGGCCTATATTGTAGGATGGCAGGCACACGATCATCACCGACAATGCTTTTTATAAGAGTAGGGATAAAAAATAGAGTTGGTGATGATGGTGGGCCTGCCATCTTGCAATGTAGGTCGTCCGATTTATATCTGACGGACAGGAAGGAAAATATGGCAATTTACCCGCACTCTTCACCACATTTGCAGATAAGGCCTTCCCTCGTTCATCCTTTTCTCCCACAAGATCTTGATGTTCCATGCAACGCACGGGCATCTTGCTAGTAAGAGTAGAAATTAGACATATACCACTTCTCGAATCTTGAAACCAACAACATTCCTCCCTTATCTCATCAAAACCGCCAAAGGAATATATTTTGAGTGAAACATAACATATTTTTAGTGATATATGTATTTCAAAACTAGACTTTTTTTTCTATCAAATCGGTGAATAAGTATTAATCTACTTTGATCGTGTGGCAACGCATTGGCACATCGCTAGTAGTTATTATAATTTTTTGGACACCAGACAAACGGTGGAGTACATATACAAAGAGAAGAGGCGCACGCACGCAGTCGGCCTCTCACTGTCTCGCACACATGAGTGTTACGTAAAGGTGACGTTAACAAATAAACCCTAAAACCCTAGGTGCATGATTGCTGCATTCGTGGGTACCGGGTACGTGGTGGAGCACCTTTGTATGAATAGTCAGCTCGCGTGATAATTTGATCCATAGGAGTTGATGGTCGGGACCATAGGTGAACGACTTGGAGCGCGGTGGCTCGCCAGTTGCCACAGACCGAGTAGCCACGTTTACAATATCGTTTTTAGCGGGGTTAATTTAATCTGCATGCATGACTCTCCTCCCCCACGCTCGTTCAATCCGTTGTGACCAGCAATATTTCCACCCCTTCGCTCCCCCATAATTTACTCCAACAAATATGCCCACGTAGCTGTTACTTAACTGCAGGTGCATTGGCTCACTGACATATGGGCCCAACAGGGGTCTGGCCCACATGTTAGTGATGCAACTGGACCCGCAGTTAAGTCAGTGCAGCTCAGTCCATATCTTACGTAGGTGTGTCATTGCTTGCTATAAATACTGCGCCTCCCACGACATCGCTATCTCCTCCCCCTCACATTCACGTTAATCGCTATCTCCTCCCCATCCCTCTCACATCGATCACCATGGCATCGCCCCTCTCAAGCCCTAGGAGCCCCTCGCTGACCACGCGGACGGTGGTCACGCGTCGTCGTTCCGTTCCTCCCCGCCACTAGTCGAGCAGGACGCGTCGGTGTTCCGCTCCTCGCCGCTACGTGACGCGTCGCCGTTCCGTTCCTCGCCACCACTAGTCAAGGAGGACGCGTCACCATTACGTTCCTTGCCGCCACTAGTCGAGGAGGACGCGTCGGCGTTCCGCTCCTCGCCGCGACGCGTCGAGGTGGACGCGTCGGCGTTCCCAATCTTGCCAGCACGTGCGCCGGAGGACGCGTCAGCTCCCCGCTACGAGGAGAACGCCGCGCCGCCCGCAGAGCCCCCCCCCCAGCCTTGAGGAGCTTTCGAAAGAAATGGATGTCGCCTTGTGGGAGGCTTTGCCTCCAGCAGAGCACGCCAAAATAGAGGCAGAGAAGAAGTCTGAGGAAGAGAAGTGCACCGTGGAACAAGCTGCCTGGGAGGCCTATGTCGCGTCCGAGAGAGTCAGGCAATTGGCTCTTTGGCAGAAGGCTCGCGCGAGGGCCATGAGGGTGGCGGAGGACGCCCGTGCCGACGCCCTGAGTGCAGTCGGGCCCAAGCGCCTCATCTACGCTTGGCGGTATGTGGACCGGGTGCACGCTTCCAGTGAGGAGGAGTACCTGTTGGCGCCGGATCACCACACCGGTGAGATTGCGCTCGCCCGCCGGCAAGCCGCCAATCAGCACCTCGCGAGTTGCGAGGCTGAGGAAGAGGCGTTGTGTCGGCGCGCTGGGAAACGGCCGCACACCAGGGCACTCGTGGCGCGCCGCAAGCGCTCCTGCGAGCGCCGTGGCTTTTAGGAGGAGTATAATTTTTGTTTTGTAAGGCGATCTCATTAGTTTTGGGACGCAAATGATAAATCACAAACGTTCAGGAATTTTTAGCGTCCTTAATTAAGTATGTAAAAGGGAAAGTTTGGAAACCTTGTGTATTCGTACGCATTTTGCAAGTATGTGCATATAGCACAAACTTTACTATATACTATCGCACTACACGTCTCTCTCGATATATGCTTGCAGATTGTGCTACTCCCTCCGTCCAGGTCAATAAGTCATCTTTGGTTGTGCACCGTGACCAAGAAGGAGGGAAGACTTATACACCTAGACAGAGGGAGTACTACTATTACTTATGTACTCCCTCCACCCGGGTTTATTAGGCCTCTCAGCATCACAAGCATGTCCCCTTTTATAAGGCCCCGCGTTGGAAAGGTGCATGAATGCAACCATTTCATTGGTTGTATTGAAAGCTATTGTTGTTGGTGCCATGGTTGAGAAGTTAATACACTTCATGTGTGCTTTTTCATTGGCTGCATGCTTGTGAGAGAGTGCATTGGGAGTGGAATGGAAGAATTAATGTGAGCAAATTACTATGTGTCTAGGTCTAAGAGAAGTTGTCTTTAGGCATAATAAACCCGGACAGAGGGAGTACATGCAAATGCACATTTTAACATTATGATGCGGTTTTTGTAAAAGTAGAAAAACAGCACTAGTCAAGCTTGTGAAACGATTAAATGTAAAACAAATGCAAAAGTGCTCGTTTGATTGTTTACTTTTAGCTTCCTTCTCTGTGCTTATTTCTCTGTCGTACTTTGTATGGTGTATCTCACTGGTTGGAAAGGCATGCAAATTCCCAAACCGCTTCCTACACCCTGTATCGAATTTTTTTGCCTAACAAGTTACGCCGTGCAATTAGAATTCCAACTTGAGTACTACTACTAGTAGGAGTACCAGGGGCCAGTTCTTTTAGGCTTCTAGATTAGTAATCCCATAACTACTACCTCCGTCCTGGTTTATTGGTCCCCATTGTAATCTGTGTCAAATTTTGATCATAAATTTAACTAATGAAATGTTAGTGCATGTCACATGCACTACACCATCCGTCTAGGTGAGTAAGTCATCTTAGGCTATGCACCGTGACCAAGGAGGAGGAGAAAACGAGAAACATTAATGTTTATTTGCTAATTAATAGTATTGTGCAATGAACTAACCACTGCATGTCGTGTTTGATATCTCAAGTCATTAAAAGCATGCACACTCTTTATCTCTTATTGGTTGATATGTCTAGAAACAAGAAACGAGGTAGAATTTAATGCACCACGCCTAAGTGTTTTGGGATTATTTGGTTTTCGTAAGATGACTTACACACCTAGACGGAGGGATTACAATGGTGAGGAATAAACCAGTTAAATCTTTGGTCAAAATTTAGCACAAATTACAATGGTGAGGAATAAACCAGGACGGAGTAGTAGTTTAGTAGCCCAATTAAATGAGGAGGCGCCTTATTGTTACTCTCCACTGTGACTAGTCTTGTGGGAAAAGCTGGGGAAGCCGCCAAAAGAACTGGCCCTAGGAGTAATAGCTAGGGATCGAGTGTGCGAGATGAACCGGAGAAAGTAAATGCAGAGAGATGAAATGCAAAAAAGACGGAGGGATGTGATGGTTGCTTGTCCGTTTATTTTACCAGGCCACTTATTACTGGGAGTGGTTGGGTTTTGTGATATGACAGCTTTACTGCCGCGCCACGAGCGGGGTGAGAGGTGAGACTCCCGTGCAGCGCCACCCTCTACACTTGTACAACATCGGTCGTGGTTTATTAGTCCCCCATTGAATTTGACTAAAGATTTAACTGACAAAATTTTAGTGCATGTCAACAAAAACTATATCGTTGAATTCGTATTTGAACATAGTTTTGAATGATATAATTTTAGGTGACATGCACCCGTACATCGGCCTCATGTCAGTGTCAGCGTCAGTGGCGTCGCCCCTGACGCACATTACAGAGACGGGGCGGCGGCCTGCGCGGGCCTCGCCAGTGCCCACGATCAAGAGGAAGACGCTGCCGTCCTCCTCTGAGACTAGCAGGCGGCGGTGATCCTCCAGCGACTCTGACATGGTGAATGGGTAGCACGTCTCGTACTTGATGTTCTCCACCAAGGGCCAGCAGTGACCGCTGCACGCATCTGTGAGGTGATGCACCATGTCTACCGGCGAGCCACAAAACGGCATTGGGCAATGAAGTTTGTAACTATTTTAGATTAGAATATACTACTCCTCCGGTGCTAGTAGTAGAGCAGATTCCTACTCTACTAGTCTACCCAAGCAAGTTAGGGCATAGCACTGTAGGGAGTACCAGTACTATGATCACTCAAGCAAGTTGTCTGGCATCGACATGACCCTATGCTGCTGGTATGTGTCTCGTAAGTCAAGCGGCGTGCTGTAGACATCATCACCTGTCCACTTCCCGCAACACATATTCGCTTCTCCATCTTTGTCCGCACATAATCTCGTCCAATCTTCCATCCCCGCTAAGGCGCCTCCCCCCTCGTCTGAAACCCAAGCACTAATAATGGCAGAACCAAGCAGCGTCCCCGAAAGAGTGGCTGGAATTCGCTCCCCATAGAGGTAATCAAGCTCATTGTTTCACGTGTGGGCAATCTCAGTACCATGCCGCTCGCCGCGTGCTCATCGGGGCTGTATTGTTTACTCAACACCCTCAGGTCGGAGCTTTTTAAGCCAGCTCCTTGCTTGCTGATGCCGCCTGATCTTCAGAAACGGCGTGTCACGTAGCATAACAATCGTAGGGTGGCGAGCATCGACCCCCTTGACTGCGATCCGACCACCGTCAGCCTCAACTACATTAACGGTATGTACTAGGTCAGCATGAACATGTCTTGGATGGTGCTCGTCGACGGTCGCGGCAGCTGGATGCTCGTGGATGCTCATGGAGGTCTTCACTTTTCTGGCCTGCTTACTGCTTCTGTTGCACCCCCAGCCCTGATTACTGCTGCTGCTGTTTTCAATGTACAATCAGTAGTATATTTGGTCTGTTGGTTGAGTAAATGTGTTGTTAGAACGACAAACACAATGTTTTGGAAGTTGTTGCACAGTTCGATCCTTTAGTGCCCCGTACCGTACGTAGCGCATACTATTTTTCATACGGAACACATTTTCCACTTGTTGATAACATGCATCCCACTGATGAAGGCCCAATAGAGAAGCCCATAATTAACTGGAAGGGAGGCTCTCACATGAATCCGGCCCAGGTACATGCTCATGGTCCCCTAAACATAAATAAGTAAATAAATAAAGCTAAATGCTCATGCACCAGTTCTTTGGGAAAATAGGTAGCCCAGTATTTCTTTTTGAAGAATACCCAAGCTAGGCCTATTTGTTTTCTCCGAATTACTGGGCTGCAAATCTTTCAAGACGAGGAGGGATGCATTCCGGCCTGGCTTAAGAGTATGGTCAATGTCTGTTAAAAGTAATATCAAAAGGGGTTGAAAATTCCAAAAAATTATAGCAAATGGGATATAAGTTTCTTTTTTTGTTTTTGTTCCTCACTGATATCTTATACGTATTTCATTGGATTTAACATGACATAGTACTAATTTATTTTTAAATTTGTTTTAGTATGGCTATTAATTGTTGGATTAAGAATATTTCGTTCCCCAGCAAAAATTTGTGATTTTTTTTCAAAATTTCCCACATATTTAGTTGATTTTTTGACCCTGGTACTGACCAGAAAATGGTCAGCAATTCTAAAAATGGAAAACGGGCTGCAATAAATTCCATATGAATTAGAGAATGAGTAAAAATTATAAAAATGATAGCAAATGGGTTGTACACGCCACAGATTTCGAGGCTGACTTGTTTACGCAAGGCTTTGTTAGTGAACACACGATTCTAGCAGCAGTGACTATTGGATGTCCATCCAACAGCCGACGTGCTTCTTCAATCTCTGATCTTCCTGCTCCAGCCGCCTAAACTAGCGCCGGCGGGACTGGCTGCTCCCTCCTCTTATGGCCCGCTGTGATGCCGCGCAGGCTTCCCGGGCCCACCCTACTCCCTCCGCTGGCCTGGCCGCACGCAATCAACTGCCTCCTTATTACGCGAAAAAATGATTTCTCCCACTGACATCTGGGGCGCACCGGTTGGGAGGCTGACCTGTGGGCCTACTAAGTTGACGCATACACAGGGCTTGTCAACTTAGTCAACAAATGATTCTAGCAGCAGTAACCGTTGAATTTGAATCGAACGGTCCTGCTGCTTCTTCAATCACTGCTCTTCTTGCACCAGCCGCCCAAACCAGCGCCGGGGAGACCGCCTGCTCCTGCCTCCAGTGGTCAGCTGTGCTGCCATTGAGGCCTCATCGCCCCCTACTACTCCACCCGCTAGCCAGGCCCTGCGGCGACGGCAGCCTCACATCACAGCTGAACCAATGAACCCTCGTACTCCTCTCCCCGTGGGCATCCACTGCCGCGTCTTCCCCGTCTCCTCGTCGTCCCCTTCCTAGGCCTCGCCATCGTCCACCACCTTGGTGCTCTCGGGCATGGTCAACGTGGTCAACGACATTCCATTGGAAGAGTACTGTACATGGAGAGGCTGACAACTAGGTCCACGGCCTCAGCCCATTTTTTTTGTGATTTTCCAAGTAAGTCGCTTTGTCAGGCCTGTTGGGCTACAAATCTTTCAAGACAAGGAGAGCTTTCATTTGGCTGGCCGAGAAAATGGCCCATCAGTAATGAGAAATGGGCTGTACATTTTTTAAAACACATCAAACTGGCAATTAGTTTCAAATATCTTTTTTTTTCGAGATGTTAAATTACATTAATTTTTATGCATGGAGAATTTGTTGGATTTTATATTGATATACATTTATTTTTAAAATAGTTTGAATGTGAGTCGAAATTTTGGGATTAAAAACAGTTCGGACCGCACCGAAATATGCAAAATTTCGTATAATTTCTTAACCGTGGCCACAATATGGGCTGTAATGCTAACAAAAAGAATATGGGCTCCAAAAAAACCTTAATAATTAGCAAATGGGCTGTAAATTATTAGAAATAATGGCAGATGAGCTGTATACTGTTTTCCACAGATTTGAGGCTTTCCTAAAAAAAGGTTGACGCACAAGCAGTGACTGTTGGATGGCCATCCAACGGCCATCGTGCTTCTTCAATCTCTGCTCTTCCTGCTCCAGCCGCTCAAACAAGAGTCGGTGGGACTGCCTGCTCCCTCCTCCCTGCGGCCGGCTCTGCTGCCGCGTAGGCCTCACCGCCCCACCATACTCCTATTGCTGGCCTAGCCATCCCTCTACTCACCCACACCTGCTGTTATTCTCCGGCGATGGCAGACGAACCAGTAAACCCTCGTACAGTCATACTCCCCTCCGCGTGGGAAACAACTGCCAAGTCTTCCCTGCCTCCGTGTCGTTCCCTTCCTAGGCCTCGTTGTCGTCCACCACCCTGGTGCTCTCAGCGCGGCCTGGTCAACATGGTCAACGACTGACATGCATCTGAAGTGGACTGTACGTGGAGAGGCCGACAGCTGGGTCCATGGCCGCACGCAAGGAAATGCCTCCTTATTACGCGCAAAATAATGATTCCACCACCTGATATCAGGGACCCACCGAAAGGGCCTTTGTATTTCGCGAAAAAAACGTTACCGCCGCTGATAGCTCGGACCCACTAGCTATATCTTCGCACGCAAGGAAGTGCCTCCTTATTACACACAAAAAATGAATACTCCCCCTGTTAGCTGGGACCCAGTATAGTGGCATGCTGACTTGTGGGCCTACTAAGTTGACGGGGACAGAGGGCTTTGTCAACATAGTCAATATGCACAATTCTAGCTCCAGTGACCGTACGATGTCCATCAAACGGCCATAGTGCTTCTTCAACCTCTGGTCTTCTTAGTCCAGCCGCCCAAACCAGCGTCGATCGTGCCTCGTGCTCCTGCTTCCCATGGCCGGCTGCGATGCGGCGGAGGCCTCACCGCCCCCTACTACTCCCACCGCTGGCCAGGCCATCCCTCTACTCACCCACACCCCCTGTTATTCTGCGACGACGGCAGCCTCACACCGCAGCGAACCAGTGAACTCTCATACTCCTCTACGCGTGGGCATCCACTGCCACGTCTTCCCCGGCTCCGCGTCGTCCCCTTCCTAGGCCTCGCCATCGCCCACCGCCCTGGTGCTCTCTGCGCGGCATGGTCAACGTGGTCAAGGAACAGCTTCCATCGGACATGGACTGTGCGTGGAGAGGCTGACAGTTGGGTCCACGGCCGCAGCAAGGAAGTGCCTCCTTATTACGTGCAAAATAATTATTCCTCCACCTGACAGCGGGGACCCACTGGACGGCCCACCATATTTCATGAAAAAACGTTTCCCCCCTGACTGCTGGGCCCACCAGCTACATCTTCGCACGCAAGGAAGTGCCTGACAGTCGGGACCCACCTGGCCGAAGCGTACGTAGTGTTGTCATTCTGGCCGCGAACGTGTACGTACATATATACTGGTGGATGTAGAGGCGCGCACGTAGCATGTACACGTACATACAGCGGCCAGGGTGCAAGAAATAAAATACGGCCACATATGTGTACATACGGGCGGGGTCTCGAATGCCTACTCACGCATAAGTATGGCCAGGGCTCGTGTACATGGCTGGGTCGGAATGGAGAAACAACGTCGTCATCGTGTTCATGGGGAGGCAACGGAATGCGTCGTGTTCATGGGGAGGCAACGGAATGCGTCATGTTCATCAGGAGGCAACAAAACGCATGGGAGCCAACCGGCTGGGTCGGAACGGAATGTGTGGTCGTGTTCATCGGGAGGGCTTGGACGGAACAGTCGATGGAAACGAGGCCTGGCGTACCGCAGAACGGAGGAAACAACCTTGTGTTTGACCGACCACGTTTGAAACGGGATCCTGTTCATCGGGAGGGGTCTGGCGTACCGCAAAACGGAGGAAACGGACCTCCTACGGTCGAAACGGGGGTTCTGTTGATCGGGAGGGGTGTGGCGTACCGCAAAATGGAGGAAACGGACCTCCTACGGTCGAAACGGGGGTCCTATTGATCGGGAGGGGTGTGGCGTACCACAAAACGGACGAAATGGACCTCCTACAGTCAAAACGAGGGTCCTGTTCATCGGGAGGGGTGTGGCGTACCGCAAAACGGGACTCCACAGGATACTGTTCATCTCCACCGTCAACCTCCTCTAGCCTCCACGGGCTATCGTTGACCTCCTCCAGCCTCCACGGGCTCCTGTTCATCCAGCCTCCACCGCGCGCTACTCCACCGGCTACTGTTCAACCACCCCTCCACCGTCTACTGTTCATCCAGCCCTCCACACCACGGGGTCCTGTTCAACCACCCCTCCACAGGCACCCCTCCACCGTCTATTGTTCATCCAGCCCTCCACCACACTACGTGGTCCTGTTCATCCAGAGGCAACGCCGCCGCTCACTGTTGATCCAACCACCCCCGCAACGCTCACTGTTCATCCAGTCGATCGGCTTCAGTTAGCAGCAATAGCGAAGGAATCACTTGATCAGGTTCAGTTAACAGCCATCAATCGATCGCTCGGGTTCAGTAACACGTAGCCTGCAGTGCAATCGCTCGGGTTCAGTTAGAGCCAACGCCTGGCACACATGCGCGTACATGTACGAGAGAAACATGTATCGCTCGGCCCCCGACCTCCCACTGTAACCGGGAACTCCCCGAAATTTTCCTCCCCCTCGCCTCTACCATGTTTTTTTCCGTCATGGACGGCCCAAAGAATGTCATGCAGCTGCGTCTCCAGCCCGCCCAGGACGAAAAGCCCATTTTTTGTCATGATTTTTTGTCATAGAAGGAGGAGCCCACCACATCTATGATGATACCGGGTTTTGTCACAATTATCGTCATAGAAGTGTTATATGTATGACATAATTTTTTTTGTTCAGCCCAAAATGTCACGGATGTGTCTTTTTTTGTAGTGTTAGTTCATCATAGAATATATATATATAATATATAATATCATCACATATACGTGATGATACTTAACTACTAGGTACAATGCATAAAATTGAAAATGAACAATACTAAAACTAATAATCCCTCCCGGGGCCAGTATTCTGGCAGCCCCTCGCCAGCAGCTCCCTGGTGCGTGGTGTCTTCCCAGTGCAGAGACAGTACTCCGCCTCCTCCGCCTCATAGCGCTTGACGTACCGATCTGCCTCTTGCTGGCGGACACGCGCGGTCGATCTTTCCATTTCGTTGTGAAGGTAATATGCCCCAGAGGCAATAATAAAGTTGTTATTTATATTTCCTTATATCATGATAAATGTTTATTATTCATGCTAGAATTGTATTAAATGGAAACTTAGTACATGTGTGAATACATAGACAAACAGAGTGTCCCTAGTATGCCTCTACTTGACTAGGTCGTTAATCAAAGATGGTTAAGTTTCCTAGCCATGGACATGTGTTGTCATTTGATGAACGGGATCACATCATTATAGAATGATGTGATGGACTAGACCTATCCGTTAGCTTAGCACCATGATCATTTAGTTTATTGCCATTGCTTTCTTCATGACTTATACATGTTCTTATGACTATGAGATTATGCAACTCCCGAATACCGGAGGAACACCTTGTGTGCTATCAAACTTCACAACATAACTGGGTGATTATAAAGATTCTCTATAGGTGTCTCAGATGGTGTTTGTTGAGTTGGCATAGATCGAGATTAGGATTTGTCACTCCATGTATCGGAGAGGTATCTCTAGGCCCTCTCGGTAATGCACATCACTATGAGCCTTGCAAGCAATGTGACTAATGAGTTAGTCACGGGATGATGCATCACAGAACGAGTAAAGAGACTTGTCGGTGAGGAGATTGAACTAGGTATGATGATACCGACGATCGAATCTTGGGCAAGTAACATAACAATGACAAAGGGAACAACGTATGTTGTTATGCAGTTTGACCGATAAAGATCGTCGTAGAATATGTAGGAACCAATATGAGCATCCAGGTTCCGCTATTGGTTATTGACTGGAGATGAGTCTCGGTCATGTCTACATAGTTCTCGAACCCATAGGGTCCGCACGCTTAACGTTCGATGACGATATGTATTATGAGTTATGTGATTTGATGTACCGAAGGTTATTTGGAGTCCCGGATGTGATCACGGACATAACGAGGAGTCTCGAAATGGTCGAGACAAAAATATTCATATATTGGAAGGCTACATTTGGACACCGGAATGGTTCGGGTCGTTTCGGATAGGTTTCGGAGTACCGAGGGTTACCAGACCCCCCGGAAGTTATTGGGCCTCATGGGCGTAATGGTGGAAGAGAGGAGGCAAGCCAAGGTGTGTCGCCCCCCTAGCCCAAACCAAATTGTACTAGGGCAGGCCGCCCCCCATTTCCTTCTCTTCTTCCTCTCCTTCTTCTCCTACTTGGACTAGGAAAGGGGGAAACCTACTCCTACTAGGAGTAGGATTCCCCCCTTTGGGCGTGCCCCTTGTGGCCGGCCCTCCTCCTCCTCCCATCCTTTATATACGGTGGAGGGGGCACCCCATAGACATACACGTTGATCTTTAGCCGTGTGCGGTGCCCCCTCCACAGTTTTACACCTCGGTCATATTGTCATAGTGCTTAGGCGAAGCCCTGCGTCGGTAACTTCATAATCATCATCAACACGCCGTCGTGCTGACGAAGCTCACCCTCGGCCTCAGCTGGATCAAGAGTACGAGGGACATGACCAAGCTGAACGTGTGCAGATCGCGGAGGTGCCGTTCGTTCGGTACTTGATCAGTTCGATCGCGAAGACGTTCGACTACATCAACCGCATTACTAAACGCTTCCGCTTTCGGTCTACGAGGGTACATAGACACACTTTCCGCTATCATTTCTATATCTCCTAGATAGATCTTGCGTGGTCGTAGGATTTTTTTTGAAATACTGCGTTCCCCAATAGTGGCATCCGAGCCAGGTCTATGCGTAGATGTTATATGCACGAGTAGAACACAAAGAGTTGTGGGCGATAATAGTCATACTGCTTACCAGCATGTCATACTTTGATTTGGCGATATTGTTGGATGAAGCGGCCCAGACCGACATTACATGACCGCGTTCATGAGACTGGTTCTACCGACATGCTTCACACACAGGTGGCTAGTGGGTGTTTGTTTCTCCAACTTTAGTTGAATCGAGTGTGACTACACCCGGTCCATGTTGAATGTTAAAACATCACACTTGACGAGAATCGTTGTGGTTTTTCATGCGTAGGTAAGAACGGTTCTTGCTAAGCCCATAGCAGCCACGTAAAACTTGCAACAACAAAGTAGGGGACGTCTAACTTGTTTTTGCAGGGCATGTTGTGATGTGATATGGTCAAGACGTGATTATATAAATTGTTGTATGATATGATCATGTTTTGTAACAAAGTTATCGGCAACTGGCAGGAGCCATATGGTTGTCGCTTTATTGTATGAAATGCAATCGCCATGTAATTGCTTTACTTTATCACTAAGCGGTAGCGATAGTCGTGGAAGCAATAGTTGGCGAGACGACAACGATGCTATGATGGAGATCAAGGTGTCAAGCCGGTGACGATGGTGAACGTGACGGTGCTTTGAAGATGGAGATCAAAGCCACAAGATGATGATGGCCATATCATATCACTTATATTGATTGCATGTGATGTTTATCTTTTATGCATCTTATTTTGCTTAGTACGGTGGTAGCATTATAAGATGATCTCTCACTAAATTTCAAGGTATAAGTGTTTTCCCTGAGTATGCACCGTTGCTACAGTTCGTCGTGCCGAGACACCACGTTATTATCGGGTGTGATAAGCTCTACATTCACATACAACGGGTGCAAGCTAGTTTTGCACAAGCAGAATACTCAGGTTAAACTTGACGAGCCTAGCATATGCAGATATGGCCTCGGAACACTGAGACCGAAAGGTCGAGCGTGAATCATATAGTAGATATGATCAACATAGTGATGTTCACCATTGAAAAATTCTCCATCTCATGTGATGATTAGACATGGTTTAGTTAATATGGATCACGTGATCATTTAGATGACTAGAGGGATTTCTATCTAAGTGGGAGTTCTTAAGTAATATGATTAATTGAACTTTAATTTATCATGAACTTAGTACCTGATAGTATTTTGCTTGTCTATGTTATTGTAGATAAATGGCCCGTGCTTCTGTTCCTTTGAATTTTAATGCGTTCCTAGAGAAAGCTAAGTTGAAAGATGATGGTAGAAACTACACGGATTGGGTCCGTAACTTGAGGATTATCCTCATTGCTGCATAGAAGAATTATGTCCTGGAAGCACCGCTAGGTGCAAAGCCCGATGCAGGAGCAACACCAGATGTTATGAATGTCTGGCAGGGCAAAGCTGATGACTACTCGACAGTTTAGTGTGCCATGCTTTACGGCTTAGAATCGGGACTTCAATGATGTTTTGAACGTCATGGAGCATATGAGATGTTCCAGGAGATGAAGTTAATATTTCAAGCATATGCCTGAATTAAGAGATATGAAGTCTCTAATAAATTCTATAGCTGCAAGTGGAGGAGAATAGTTCTGTTAGTGAACATATACTCAGAATGTCTGGGTACCACAACCACTTGACTCAACTGGGAGTTAATCTTCCTGATGATAATGTCATTGACAAAGTTCTTCAATCACTGCCACCAAGCTATAAAAGCTTCGTGATGAACTATAATATGCAAGGGATGGATAAGACAATTCTCGAGATCTTCGCATGCTAAAGGCTGCGGAGGTAGAAATCAAGAAGGAGCATCAAGTGTCGATGGTTAACAAGACCACTAGTTTCAAGAAAAAGGTCAAAGGGAAGAAGGGGAACTTCAATAAGAACAGCAAGCAAGTTGCTACTCAAGTGAAGAAGCCCAAGTCTGTACCTAAGCCTCAGACTGAGTGCTTCTACTGCAAAGGGACTAGTCACTAGAAGCGGAACTGCCCCAAGTATTTGGCGGATAAGAAGGATGGCAAAGTGAAAGGTATATTTGATATACATGTTATTGATGTGTACCTTACTAATGCTCGCAGTAACGCCTGGGTATTTGATACTGGTTCTGTTGCTCATGTTTGCAACTCGAAACAGGGGCTACAGATTAAGCGAAGATTGGCTAAGGACGAGGTGACGATGCGCGTGGGAAATGGTTCCAAAGTCGATGTGATCGCGGCCGGCACGCTACCTCTACATCTACCTTCGGGGTTAGTTTTAGACCTGAATAATTGTTATTTGGTGCCAGCGTTAAGCATGAACATTATATTTGGATCTTGTTTGATGCGAGACGGTTATTCATTTAAATAATAGAATAATGGTTGTTCTATGTATATGAGTAATATCTTTTATGGTCATGCACACTTGATGAGTGGTCTATTTTTATTGAATCTCAATATTAGTGATACACATATTCATAGTATTGAAGCCAAAAGATATAAGTTTAATAATGATAGTGCAACTTATTTGTGGCATTGCTGTTTAGGTCAAATTGGTGTAAAGTGCATGAAGAAACTCCATGCTAATGGGCTTTTGGAATCACTTGATTATGAATCACTTGATGCTTGCGAACCATGCCTCATAGGAAAGATGACTAAGACTCCGTTCTCCAGAACAATGGAACGAGCAACGGACTTATTGGAAATAATACATACTGATGTATGTGGTCCGATGAGTGTTGATGCTCGTGGCGGGTATCATTATTTTCTGACCTTCACAGATGATTTGACCAGATATGGGTATATCTACTTGATGAAACATAAGTCTGAAACATTTGAGAAGTTCAAAGAATTTCAGAGTGGAGTGGAAAATCATCGTAACAAGAAAATTAAGTTTCTATGATCTGATCATGGAGGTGAATATTTGAGTTATGAGTCTGGCCTTCATTTGAAACAATGCGGAATAGTTTCGCAACTCACGCCACCTGAAACACCATAGTGTAATGGTGTGTCCGAATGCCATAATCGCACTTTATTAGATATGGTGCGATCTATGATGTCTCTTACTGATTTACCGCTATCATTTTGGGGTTATGCTTCGGAGACGGCTGCATTCATGTTAAATAGGGCACCATCAAAATCCGTTGAGATGACACCATATGAACTGTGGTTTGGCAAGAAACCCAAGTTGTCGTTTCTTAAAGTTTGGGTCTGCGATGCTTATGTGAAAAAGCTTCAACCTGATAAGCTCGAACCCAAATCGGAGAAATGTGTCTTCATAGGATACCCAAAGGAAACTGTTGGGTACACCTTCTATCACATATTGTAAGGCAAGATATTTGTTGCTGAGAATGGATCCTTTCTAGAGAAGGAGTTTCTCTCGAAAGAAGTGAGTGGGAGGAAATTAGAACTTGATGAGGTAATTGTACCTTCTCCCTTGTTGGAAAGTAGTTCATCACAGAAATCAGTTCTAGTGATTCCTACACCAATTAGTGAGGAAGCTAATGATGATGATCATGAAACTTCTGATCAAGTTACTACCGAACCTCATAGGTCAAGCAGAGTAAGATCGCACCAGAGTGGTACGGTTATCCTGTTCTAGAGATCATGTTACTTGACCATCACGAACCTACGAACTATGAGGAAGCAATGATGAGCCCATATTCTGCAAAATGGCTTGAGGCCATGGAATCTGAGATGGGATCCATGTATGAGAACAAAGTGTGGACTTTGGTTAACTTGCCCGATGATCGAGAAGCCATAGAGAATAAATGGATCTACAAGAAGAAGACTGATGCTAGTGGTAATGTTACTGTCTACAAATCTTGACTTGTTGCGAAAGGTTTTCGACAAGTTCAAGGAGTTGACTACAATGAGACCTTCTCACCCGTAGAGATGCTTAAGTCTGTTCGAATCATGTTAGCAATTGCCGCATTTTATGATTATTAAATTTGGCAAATGGATGTCAAGTGGGAGAGTGAAGGAAATATGCCCTAGAGGCAATAATAAAGTTGTTATTTATATTTCCTTATATCATGATAAATGTTTATTATTCATGCTAGAATTGTATTAAACAGAAACTTAGTACATGTGTGAATACATAGACAAACATAGTGTCTCTAGTATGCCTCTACTTGACTAGCTCGTTAATCGAAGATGGTTAAGTTTCCTAGCCATGGACATGTGTTGTCATTTGATGAACGGGATCACATCATTAGAGAATGATGTGATGGACTAGACTCATCCGTTAGCTTAGCACTATGATCGTTTAGTTTACTGCTATTGCTTTTTTCATGACTTATACATGTTCCTATGACTATGAGATTATGCAACTCCCGAATACCGAAGGAACACCTTGTGTGCTATCATACATCACAACGTAACTGGATGATTAGAAAGATGATCTACAGGTGTCTCCGATGGTGTTTTTTGAGTTGGCATAGATCGAGATTAGGATTTGTCACTCCATGTATCGGAGAGGTATCTCTGGGCCCTCTCGGTAATGCACATCACTATGAGCCTTGCATGCAATGTGACTAATGAGTTAGTCACGGGATGATGCATTACGGAACGAGTAAAGATACTTGCCGGTGACAAGATTGAACTAGGTATGATGATACCGATGATCGAATCTTGGGCAAGTAACATACCGATGCCAAAGGGAACAACGTATGTTGTTATGCGGTTTGATCGATAAAGATCTTCGTAGAATATGTAGGAACCAATATGAGCATCCAGGTTCCGCTATTGGTTATTGACCGGAGATGTGTCTCGGTCATGTCTACATAGTTCTCGAACCCGTAGGGTCCGCACGCTTAACGTTCGATGATGATATGTATTATGAGTTATGTGATTTGATTTACCGAATGTTGTCCGGAGTCCCGGATGTGATCACGGACATGATGAGGAGTCTCGAAACGGTCGAGACATATATTGGAAGGCTATATTCAGACACCGGAATGGTTTGGGTCGTTTCGGATAAGTTTCGGAGTACCGGGGGTTACCGGAACCCCCCGGGAAGTTATTGGGCCTCATGGGCCTAATGGTGGAAGAGAGGAGTAAGGCGAAGGTGTTGTGCGCCCCCCTAGCCCAAACCGAATTGGACTAGGGTAAGGGGGGCGGCCCCCTTTTTCCTTCTCTTCTTCCTCTCCTTCCTTCTTCTCATACTTGGACTAGGAAAGGGGGAAACCTACTCCTACTAGGAGTAGGATACCCCCCTTTGGGCGCGCCACTTGTGGCCGGCCCTCCTCCTCCTCCCCTCCTTTATATACGGGGGAGGGGAGCACCCCATAGACACACAAGTTGATCTTTAGCCGTGTGCGGTGCCCCCCTCCACAGTTTTACACCTCAGTCATATTGTCGTAGTGCTTAGGCGAAACCCAGCGTCGGTAACTTCATCATCACCGTCAACACGCCGTCATGCTGGCGAAACTCACCTTCGGCCTCAGCTGGATCAGGAGTACGAGGGGCATCATCGAGCTGAACGTGTGCAGATCGCGGAGGTGCCGTGCGTTCGGTACTTGATCGGTTGGATCACGAAGGTGTTCGACTACATCAACCACGTTACTAAACGCTTCCACTTTCGCCTACGAGGGTACGTAGATAGACTCTCCCCTCTCGTTGCTATGCATATCCTAGATAGATCTTGCGTGATCATAGGAAATTTTTTGAAATACTGCGATCCCCAACACGTTGGGCGCCCACCGGAGCTCCTCGTCGGTGGCACGCTGGCGCTTATAGGCCCACCTCCACGCAGCGACAAGGCGCCTGGCGCCTATGACCTTCCTCGCGAAGTACCCGTCTTCGTACACCTCTGTGGCATGACGACGCGCCCGCCCCCAAAGCTCCGCTGCCTCCTTTTTCCAGGTGGCTTCACTGGCTTCACAGGCCGTCCGGTACCTGGCTTCCTCCTCGGCCATCTCCTTCTTGAACGCCACTTGCCTGTCTTTCTCAGCCGGCGGCAGCGACTTCCACAGAAAAAGATTGTATTGGCCCCAAAACCAATCCAAAGTGTGTGTGTGGGGGGGGGGGTCCAGCGCAACCTCGTCAGGCGGCGCCTAGGGGTCCTCGTCGCTGCTAATCGAGTGAGCGTCCTCGGGGGGCGGCGACTCCTCGTCGGTGCGTGGGCAGACTGGCGGCGCCATGGCCGAGATTTGAGAGAGAGAGAGGGCGAGCGAGGGGAGGATGTAGATGAGAATGCAGGCGGGACGATGTGAGCAAGGTAGCATTTATTGGTGGCCAGAATCTAGATCGACGGGGACAGTACACACGCCGGTCGCCAGAATTTATGAGTACTGTAGTTTGAATTACACATGATTCCCGCAGTAAAATCCATGTGTGAACATAATAGCCAAAATCCGTGTGTGAACATAATTGCTGACGGTTTCCAATGCAGAACTGTGTTTGATTAATGATCTCCGCCACTCACCTACCAAACCTCGAGCCACGAGATATTGTGCCAATCGTGTGGGGGCCGGTTGTCTTGCCAGATCTTTACATTTTATTTTTTGAACAACAGATATTTACATCGTCTGATGATTTTTTAACTCACACACAAGTACACAAAAATATGATTTTTCAAACTGTTATGGTTAGGTGTTGCATTTAGATGTAGTTCAAATTTGAATTATGGTCATTAAATGGTTAGAAAATCACTTAAATGTCTTTAAAAGGTCAAATGACCCCTGAAATTTTCCAAAATTTCACATGACAATTGTATTAGTGCACATTAAAAGTAGAAAAAAATTGAAGGTTGTAAGAGGAACCTATCTCCCGTTAGTCATCAAACATGCATTTTTCCCTCTCGGAACCACGAACCTTCTAGTGAGTTACTCTGGTTTGTGAGCGATGTGTGTCCAAACTTTCGTCAAACAAGCCATTTTTTTACCACATCATCTTGGTGGCATGACATTAAATCAAGCAAGGTTTCATGTTTTTCTGATCATTTTTAATTTTTTGGAATTAAAATGTCATGGCACTCCATGCATGTGCCCATGCCTTGAGACCAATATGTTTGAAAATTCCTTCTAATTTACTGCACATGGAATTAACTCGCACACAAGTACACAAAAATATGATTTTTCAAACCGTTATGGTTAGGCGTTGCATGTAGATGTAGTTCAAATTTGAATTACGATCATTAAATGGCTAGAAAATCACTTAAATGTCTTTAAAAGGTCAGATGACCCCTGCAATTTTCAAAAATTTCACATGACAGTTGTATTAGTGCATGTTAGACGTAGAAAAAAATTAAAGGCCGTAAGAGGAAGCTATCTCCCGTTCATCATCAAACATGCATTGTTCCCTCTCGGAACCACGAACCTTCTAGTGAGTTGCTCCGGTTTATGATGGGTGTATGCCCAAACTTTCGTCAAACATCCAATTTTTTTACCACGTCGTCTTGGTGGCATGACATTAAATCAGCAAAGGTTTCATGTTTTCTGATCATTTTTGCCATGGCACTCCATGCATACATATGCATGTGTCCATGTGGTGAGACCAATATGTTTGAAAATTCCTTCTAATTTACTACACATGGAATTAACTCGCACACAAGTACACAGATATGATTTTTCAAACCGTTTTGGTTAGGCGTTGCATGTAGATGTTGTTCAAATTTGAATTATGGTCATTAAATGGCTACAAAATCACTTAAATGTCTTTAAAAGGTCAAATGACCCCTAGAATTTTCAAAAATTTCACATTACAGTTGTAGTAGTGCATGTTAGACGTAGAAAAAAAATTGAAGGCCGTAAGAGGAATCTATCTCCCGTTTGTCACCAAACATGCATTGTTCCCTCTCGGAACCACGAGCCTTCTAGTGAGTTGCTCCGGTTTGTGAGGGGTGTGTGTCCAAACTTTCGTCAAACATGCCAATTTCTTTACCTCTTGATGGCATGACATTACATCAACCAAGGTTTCATGTGTTTCTGATTTTTTTGGAATTAATATGCCATGTCACTCCATGCTTAATTGTGTCATAGCCGTTAGACCAATATGTTTGAAAATTCCTTCCAATTTAATGCAGATGGAATTAAATCGCACACAAGTACACGAAATATGAGTTTTCAAACCGTTATGGTTAGCTGTTGCATGTACATGTAGTTCAAATTTCAATTACGGTCATTAAATGGCTAGAAAATCACTTAAATATCTTAAAAGGTCAAATGACCCCTGAAATTTTCCAAAAGTTGACATGACAGTTGTATTAGTACTACAAAATTTCTCATTCATTTAAAACACCATCTGTTGCCACTTTACTCCAAATTCGCCTTCCACAGCTAATAAAAAATATCTACAACATCACACACAATTGTTTTCTAGGAACCGTTTGCGATGAAAATATTTGGGTCTATTTAAGTCTACCTCCTTAAGCTTCGCCGGCTCGTCTGCTCTAGTGTCGGCAACCCCTGATTCCACGAATCCCGATCCCCATTCCCGCACCCCCTTCTTGCAAAGATGACGCTGTGGAAACGCTTCGTGAAGGCCCGTACGATGGCCGCCCCCCCCCCCCCCCCGAGCGCTGCCGCCTGCGCCGAGAGCGCGACCGCCTACGCCGAGAGTGTCGCCGCATCCGCATTGAGCATGGCCGCTTCCGCCGAGAGGGCGTCTGCGGCAGCCGACAGGGCAGCTGCAGCAGCCGAGACGACTACAACTGCTGCTGCGACAACAACTACAAACGCCGAGAGCGCTCGAGCTGCCGTCTGTGCCACCGATGTCGCACTGGCTCGGGTCGAGGCCATCCACGCCAAGATCGAGGATGCACACGCCAAGATATTCCAGGCCACCTCGGACTCTAGCATGCAACCCACGTCTGAAAAGGCGGCAGTGGCCATGGAGCACCTGCTTCCTCATGAGGTCGTCGAGCGGGAGCTGGAGATGCAGGAGGCGACGGAGATCAAGGAGCGCCCGGAGGAGGAGTTGCGCGTGGCCGAGGTCGAGGTAGAGAAGAGTCTGTTCGTCGAGGAATCGGCGGTGGAGTACCAACGCGAGCTCTGGTGCAGCCACTACTACGAGTACTACAACCTTGAGGGCGGTGCCGAGGACGAGGACGAGGACGAGGACGCAGTTGATTTCAGCAGGGGGGACGCGGAGTCCACCAACGGCGGCATGTCGCCATGACAAGTCATCGGTGTCTCATCTCACATCAGCGATGCATAGGCCGGCATGGCGGCGAATTTGTTAAAATTATGCGTACTTAGGCTTTGTTTTTAATAATGGTCTTTTGTTAGAGCAATGTTTAGGTCAACTATCTTTGTTTAATTACTAAAATTGCTCGATTCAGTAAGTGTGGTCTGTCTGCTGTACGCTATTTTGTGTGCCCAAATTAGCAAGCGATGCTAAATTATGCAATGACGTACCCGGGGAAATTTCCACCAAAATTTGAATTGTCAAACTCATCCCATGCACGTAAAGCAGAAGAATTGTTTGCGATGCACACAATCATTCAAAGTGAAAGGTCCGGTGGCACCGCGCGCAAAGGGTCCCTCCACATTTCCAAAATGGCCCCGACGGTGACGATGATGGCCCCGGCGGCATTCCGGCGCCACCGGAAGAGAGGGGGAGAGAGCCCCCTTCTTCTTCTTCTTCCTTGACCTTCTCCCTAGATGGGAGAAGGGTTTCCCCTCTAGTCCATGGCCTCCATGGTATGGGAGGGCGAGAGCCCCTCCGAGATTGGATATGTCTCTCTGTCTCTCTCTGTTTCTGCGTTCCTGATTCTGCCCTTTCACCGTTTCTTAAATTCCCGGAGATCCGTAACTCCGATTGGGCTGAATTTTGGACACGATTTTTACCCGGTTATTAGCTTTCTTGCGGCGAAAGAAGGGTACGAACCACCACGAGGGCCCAGGGCGTGCCCCTGCCTCGTGGCCCCCTCGGGCATCGTCTCGCGTTGATTCTTCTTCCCCAAAATCACATATATTCCAAAAAAAAATCTCCGTTAGTTTTTATCCCGTTTGGGCTCCGTTTGATATGGATTTTCTGCGAAACAAAAAACATGCAACAAACATGAACTGGCACTAGGCACTGGATCAATATGTTAGTCCCAAAAATAGTATAAAAAGTTGCGAAAAGTATATGAAAGTTGTAGAATATTGGCATGGAACAATCAAAAATTATAGATACGACGGAGACGTAACAATATCTGATACGTTTCCAACGCATCTATATTTTTTATTGTTCCATGCTACTATATTATCAATCTTGGATGTTTTATACACATTCAAGCAATTATATATCATTTTTGGGACTAACCTATAAATTAGTTGTCGGTGTCAAAACCGGTGGATCTCGGGTAGGGGGTCCCGAGCTAGGCATCTTGGACCGATGGGTAACACTGAATACAGAGACAGTATTTACCCACGTTAAGGCTCTCTCGAACAGGTAAAGCCCTATGTCCTGCTTGATTATATTGATGTGTGTATATGATGGTTACAGAGTTGATCTACCTCGAGATTGGATGAACTAAACCCTAGGTACCCCTTTCTATGGGGTTTATTCGAGTTCTATGGGATCCAACTCCGCCACCTCACCCCGAGATCAATTGTACATATCGCGGGTTACGTTGCCCTTTGTGAGATGTTCCTGGGTTGTGAGGCACACTTCAAACTATGGAGGAAATTTTTCCACCTTGTCCCCCGCACCCGAGGATGGGAAACCCACGAGGTCGGTGGGGCCGAAGAATGGCGTATTGCTAGGACAAGGTATCCATCCAGTAGGGACTCCTAAGAAGAATGCCAAAGAGTGGACCTCAGAGTGGTTCTACATCGGAGACGTCCCCCTATTCGATCCAGCTCAGAGGGGGCTACCCGAATTCTCTCTCGCTTCTTCAGAGAAGCGGTTTAAATGGCGACCAAAGAGTCCTTCCCAAAAGTAGAGCGCCGAAGTAAAGCGTCTGGCTACTCAAGTGAAGTGGTTAGCTCACAACGGGTTAACCATCATCGATGTGATGGCCGCTTCCATTACTCGGTGCATCACTGGTGCAGAGACGTGCTATACAAACGGTTATTACCCCCTTTCTGCGACGGAGTTTTAAACCATCATCTAGTGAGTGTGTGCGATAGGGGGGTCCTTCCCACATGATGCAGAAAACGTCGGGGATAGGCCCTCCGGCCACACAGGTGGGGGCAAAATGAGCTTGTGTGTGATTAGACGAGGCATTGAAACCCAATCGTTTCCATTTGTATGTACATCTCACATGGTGAATCCCAGAAACACATTTCTGTTAGTATGTATATCGCACACAATTTTTTGTGTGGAAACATTTGTGCAAGGTGGCATAACGCAAACAGTTTTCTGCCGGAAGCCATGTGTGATTGTTAGTTGACCCAACATGCCTATTTTCTAGAAACTGTGTGGGGTGTTTGAGTTCATCGCCCACGGTGTTGTCTGAGTAACCGCCTGCAACAGAAAATCCCAATGAGAAGGGTAATTAGCCTATTATTTATAATCCATGTAGTAATCAAATTTACATTTCTTATAAAACACACCGGATATTTCATATCCGTATAATGGAAACCAGGATTTCATAATTGAATTACATCAGATAGCTTTAGCACTCAGTTACGCCATTACACAACAGTACCAAGTTTCATAGGCAACATCAAAAACCTTTGGAAAGTAGCATCATACACGGTAAATAGATAGATGAATCTCATCTAGGAAACTACAGAAGCGGAAGGCAAATATTGAGCCTTCAGTGATGTTGAATGTCCTTGCAACTTTAGGCCAGTGGCTATGGATAATTTCCCGCCCAACCTTCGTCCTATTCAGGAAGATTTCAATATTGTACCGTGGGTGTTGAATGAATACCGTCCTCGCCTCTTGAACATGCAGGTGGTTTGAGAGGTAATCATCGGTGAACTGCTTTGAAAAGTACTAAAAACAAAGATATGCATAAATCGATGTTATAAATTTTGAAATGGCGCAAGGGGTAAAAACAAGGTAAAAGAGTTAGTACCATCCTATAGTTGACTGATGTCTTCTTCGTTGTGCAAACAAAGATCTTGCTATTATTCGTCGCAAGTTTCTTCATCCTAACAATCTTTTTGAGTTTCTTGACTTGATTGATATTCATGGACATCTCATCTCCCCATATGCAAAATGGGTCGAACAATGGGTCTAAGCCTTTGACAACAGGACCTACATGTGCAAGACCAAATTGTAAGAAACCTAAATATTAGATGATTCCCGCAACTGCACAATAATGTGCTATTAGCGAAAGGACCATGTATGAGAAAACCTCGATGGTAAACCGCAGTGTCTCCCATTGTTTCCCTGCAACACATATAAGGAAGATCTTGATCAGGTTAACTGAGAGTTGCCATACTATCAATAGAATATGTATTGAGTACAACCAAATTCGATTTATTTCTCACATGCATAACAATACAAAATTGTACCCGCGGCAAATGAAATTCAAATTTTAGAATTGAACCAAACAGTTAAATGGACAGCAGACCAAATGAACCAAAATTGTTAACTGAGCACGGCATTGCAGAATAGAAACATGTACTAGAAGATAATACACTTAACAAAACAAAGAATGTTTGAGAACAGTACTACAAAATATAGCAATTGTTGGACCAAAATGTTATTGAACATTACATTTTAGAGGATCAAACTGTTAACTGAACATCAGATTGCATATTAACATTATAGAGGACAAATCACTAGAAGGCACTGGCGGTGGCTTCTAGAAAACAACACGAATTGTACTTCAAAGTAGAAAACTACGTGGCGGTGTCAACGGTAGCCTCGAAGACGAGGTGCTCCACCAAGATCTGTCGGTCGGCACACATGGCAGCCATAGCGACCTCGTGCGCGTGTGTGGGCATGATTTTCTTCTCCACTGCCAGCTGCTACTGAGCTCCGCGTTATACTACGTGAAAAATGGCTGTGGGCAGCGCTTAATTGGAGGAGGGGGCAGTGCTTTCGGTGGAACGTGTCGCGCCGTCGGTTGGGGCATGTGGGACGGGAAAGGAGGAGGATGGTGTGGGTGGGGTGTGGATTACCTGACCATATCGACGAGGACATGCAACAAGAAGAAGGGTCAGCGGCGAGGAGGCCGCGCAACAAGAAGAAGGGTCGGCGGAGAGGAGGCCACGCTGCAAGAAGAAGGGTCGCCGGCGAGGAGGCGACGCTACAAGAAGAAGGGTCGCCGGCGAGGAGGCTGAGCTTCCAGTAAGCAACAATGAAGGTTTGAACTTGGAAAGCAAGGAGGAACAGTGGAAATGTGGGTTTTGGTGGGAGGGAGGGGCAGGGAGATAGATATTTCCGCGGTGGCAGATTACTTTCGCTCGGTGCCACGAGAAACTGGCGCGCAAGTGTGGTTCAAGCACGGGTGGTGGATTGTAGACGATAAAGCTTCCTGCGTAAGCTAGACAAGATGGTGCACCAAGATATTTTATATCACATCCCACACGATTCTTGCTAGTAAACTATTTGTAGTACACCTGATTTTTTTCATTATGTTTTGAAAGACAAAATGGTGTTACGGAGGGAAAGGATGGTGTTTGAATTGCTTCCTCCTGGTTTCCTGACATCACGGTTCCACACCATCATCAACCTATATAGTCAATAAATGAGAGAATTGCACAAGGAGCAGCCGACAGTTGGGACCCAGCAGCTCGAGTAGTATTTGTTTGTTTAGGTGTAAGCGGAGTTTTTCTTGAGCGATGTTTTTGTTGTTGTTTAGAGGAGGAGGGTATCAACTGGGCGGGCTGTGGCCCGTCTAGCCCAGGCTATTATTTTATGTCGACCAAATATCCAGCCCAGATATTATTTTTTCAAGGTGAAAATGGCTAGCCCAACTATACTTTTTTTGCGGAATACCCAACCCAGGCCAACTTGTTATTCTCCGCCCCGCTGGGCTATAAATCTTTCCTATTAGGCCTAATAAGAAAATGGGCTTTAAGAAATAATAAATGGGATGTAATTATAAAAACTGGACTGTAAATATGCAAAAACGCACCAAGCAGGTAATTAGTTTCAAAAATATTATTGTTTGAATTTGGAAATTTTCATTTCCTTACTTATTGCGCGCAGTATTTTTTTTAGATTTTTACCTAATACAAATTCATTTGGAAATTATATTTAATCTGACTTGAAATTTTGGGATATTTTTTTCCGGATCCCATCAAAATATGGGATTTTTGGTTGAATTCCGTTTTGAGAGGTTGGTTTAAATTATTCCTCGCTTGAAAATGGGATGTAACTTTAATAGACTATAAATGGGTCATAGTAAATTCCATTAGAATTCAAAAATGGGTTGTACACTATTAAAAATCGCAAATGGGCTATATGTTCTGTGCCACAAATGTGATGCTCACTTGTGGGTCTACTATTTTTTGAAAATTATAGTCAGTGACGCGTACGGAAGGCTTGTGGGCCTACTAAGGCATACGGAAGGCTTTGTATACTTATAGTCAAGGCACAATTCTAGCAGCAGTGGCCGTTGGATGTTCATCCAACGATTGTAGTGCTTCTTCAATCTCAGATATTCTTGCTTCAGCCGCCCAAACCACCGCCGACGGTACCGCCTCCCGTGGCTGGCTGTGCTCCCACGTAGGCTTCACCGGTGCACTCTACTCTCGAACACCATCCAAGCCATTCCTCTACTCATCAACACCTCTTATTCTTCACCGGCGACTGCGGCCTCACACCGCAGCCGAACCAGTGAACCCTCGTACTCCCCTCCGCGTGGCATCCACTGCTGTGTCTTCGCCAGCTCCAGGTTGTTCCCTTTGTAATACTCGCCATCGTTCACTGTGTTGGTTCTCTCGGCAGGCGTGGTCAACTTTATCATTAAACGACAACCATCGGGGACAGAGATCCAGTGCCTTGCCCACAACAAGGCACGACGTAACTAGCAGCGAGCCAGCTGTTGGATCGGGGGGGGGGGGGGCTCAGATGAGGCATGTACGTGGATTGGCTGACCGTAGGGACGCACATGGCCCATGGCCGCACGCAACAAGTGCCCCCATATTATGTGAAAACAAATAATTTCTCCCCCTGACAGGTTTGACCCACCAGCTACATCTTCGCACGCAAGGAAGTGCTTCCTTTATTACACAGAAATAAAAAATTTCCTCTCCGTGACAGCTGGGGCCTACCAGCTTTATTACAATCCTTTTCGTGAAAATATAGATTGTACTGAAGATCCTAAAGTGTTTTCTTTTTATTCTAACTCAAAAAAGAAGAAACAAAAAAAACCAGAAAACATCTTCGCACGTAAGGAAGTGCCACCTTATTACGCGAAAAAATTGATTCCCCCTGCTAGCTAGGACCCACCAGATTTGTAGGCTGACTTGTGGGCCTACTAAGTTAACGGTATGCAAGGCTTTGTCAGCTTCATCGATAAACGATTCTAGCTGCACTGACAGTTTGATGTTAATCCAACGGCCAAGCTGCGTCTTCAACCTCTGGTCTTGTTGCTCCAGCCGCCCAAACCTGCGCCTGCTGTACAGCCTGCTCCAGCCTCCTGTGGCCGGCTGTGCTGCCGCGCAGGCCTCACCACCCGACCATATTACTACTGGCCAGGCCTTCCCTCTACTCACCCACACCCCCTGCTATTCTCCGAAGACGGCAGCCTCAAACCGCAGCCGAAGTAGTCAACCCTCATACTACCCTCCGCGTGGGCATCCACTACTGTGTATTCCTCGGCTCCGGGTCGTTCCATTCCTAGGTCGCGCCGTCGTCCACCACCTTGGTGCTCTCGGGCGGTACAGCGTCGTCAACGCGGTCAACGAACGACAGCCATCAGAAGAGAACTGTAAGTGGAGAGGCTGACAGCTAGGTCCATGGCCGCACGCAAGGAAGTGCCTCCTTATTATGCGCAAAATAATGATTCCTCCACCTGACACCTCGGACCTACCGGAAGGGCCTCTGTATTTCATGAAAAAACGTTTCCCCCTGACAGCTAGGACCCACCGGCTTTATCTTTGCAAGGAAGGAGCCGCCTTCTTACCCCCTGACAGCTGGGACCCACCAGGTTGAAGCGAAGGTAGCATTATCTGTACGGCCGTGAACGTGTACGTAGAGGTCGATCGGTGTCTCTATAGTGATGTACCGTGGCTAAGTAAGGAGCGACACGTGTTGAAGTAGAGGCGCCGACATAGCATGTCACGCAGTCCCGTCTATATCGTGTACACGTACGTATGGCCACACTGCAAGATAGTAAATACAGCTACATGCGTACATATGGGCGGGGTCTCTAACACGTACAACGACTAATCCCGCTCATTAGAAGCCAACCAGCTAGGTCAGAATGGAGAAACTGCGTCGTGTTCAGGGGGAGGCAACATAATGCATCATGTTCATCGGGAGGCAACGGAATACGTCGTGTTCATCGGGAGGCAACTAGCTTGGATGGAACAGCTGAAACAAGGTCTGGCGTACCGCAGAACGAAGGAAACGGGCCTTCCGTTCGATCGCGTATGGTCGAAACGGGGTCCTATTCATCGGGAAGGGTCTAGCGTACCGCAAAATGAAGGAAACGGACTTGTGTTCGACCGTCTACGGTTGAAACGGGGTCCTGTTGATCGGGAGGGGTGTGGCATACCGCAAAACATAGGAAACAGGCTAGTGATGGAGCGCCTACGGTCGAAACGGGGTCCTGTTGATCAGGAGGGGTGTGGAATACCGCAAAACATAGGAAACGGACTAGTGATGGAGCGCCTACAGTCGAAACGGGGTCTTGTTGATTGGGAGGGGTGTGTCATACTGCAAAACATAGGAAACAGACTAGTGATGGAGCGCCTACGGTCGAAACGGGGTCCTGTTGATCGGGAGGGGTGTGGCGTACCACAAAACGGGGCTCCACAGGCTACTATTCATCCACCGTCGAGTTCCTCCAGCCTCCACCTCATACTGTTCATCCACGGTCGACTTCCACCAGCCTCCACCAGCTACTGTTCATCCACGGGGTCCTGTTCATCCAGCCTCCCCGGCTACTATTCATCCAGCCCTCCATGGGGTCCTGTTCATCTAGCCTCCACTGGCTACTATTCAACCAGCCCTCCACGAGGTCCTGTTCAACCAGCCTATCCACGGGGTCTTGTTCAACCAGCCCTCCACTGGCTACTGTTCATCCACCCCCACGCCTCCTTGATCGGGGGTCCTGTTCATCCAGCGGCAATGGCCTCTACCACCACGAGATCCTATTCATCCAAACCCCACCAGGAACTGTTCATCCAACCCCCACCAGGAACTGTTCATCAAGAGGCAGCATCGATCGGCTTTAGTAAGCAGCAGTAGTGAAGGAATCACTCGGGTTCAGTTAACAACAAGGGATCGATCGGGGTTCATAAACGTAGCTAGTGCAATCGCTCAAGTTCAGTTAGAGCCCAGTGACTTTCTCTGGGTTTAGTTAGAGCGCAATGCCTCGCACACACGCATGCACATGTATGAGAGAAACGCGCAAACCTCCATGCATCGCTCGGCCCCGATCACCCACTGTAACCGAGAACTCCCGATATTTTCGTCGCCTCGCTTCTACCACAATTTTTTCTGACATGGACAACCCCAAAGAATGTCATGCAACTGCGTCTCCTGCCCGCCCAGGACGAAAAGCCCATTTTCTGTCATGATTTTTTGTCATAGAAGAAGCAGCCCGCCACAACTATGATGATACCGGGTTTTGTCACAATTATCGTCATAGAAGTGTCATAAGCATGGCAGAAAAAAATTTGTTCGTCCCAAAATGTAACGGATGTGTCTTTTTTTCATAGTGGAATCACCAACGGTGGAAGGAGTCACTGCGTCATTCTGCATTTTCCGTACAGGAGTTTAATGCTCTTAGTTCGGTAGGCGCGTATCTTAGAGGCGCCCGAGCAGGGCTTGAGGGAGTCACCAACCTTCTATCGATCAACCTGCAGGTATGTGATTGATTTGGAGAACTGAACACAAATCCTAACACAGTAGCCCTCGAGCCTTAATTTGGGCGGGACGGCCAAATTAAGGGTTTGAATTTGTATACTGTTGCAGTACGGTGCAGGCTTCAAGGGAACAAAACAAAAAGTTGTCCGAGGACCTTGAGCTAAACCGAACACAGTTGTCATCTGTGAAGGCCGAACTCGAGGAGGTCAAGAAGTTCACCAGGGAAGCGCATGGTGAGTAATAAAAGACTTAACATGCAGAATTGTTTGGGGCACCTTTTCTAATGAAAGATTGCCTTATAGCAGCCGAGTCGATGAATCAGCTGCAGAAGGATTTGGACAGAGCAAGAAGCTGGCCGTCGTGTACTGACCCGAAGTCATGAAGAAAAGAATAAGCTCCATGCAGAAAACCAGCAACAATCCGAGGAGATTGAGAGCTTAAAAACTCAACTGGCACAACCCCACAAGGAGAACCAGAGATTGAAAGGTGGCATGTTCGGTGAGTCCAGTCTAGCTTGTGAATACGTAGATTATATATATTATCCAAATGTAAGAACCATGCCACGTCTCTTGTTAGTTCTCCTTATCGGGTGTCCCGAAAAAGAAGCCAACTCATTCGGAGGGAACCTGCTAAAGGTATTGTCCATCGTGCATGAGCGAGCTCAGAAAGCTATGAAGAGCCTGGTCAAGGCATTATGGCCGAAAGAAACGCCTCCGGAAGGGATGGTCGAGCTGGCGAACCGATTTAAAGGAGCTCGGCGTCGTTTCAAGCTATGGAAGACATTAGCCTATCGAGAGCGAGCGCGGGAGGCATGTGCGATGGTCAAGACCTGCTTTACCAAGCTTAACCTGGACCATCTAGCTTGAGTTGGGCCAGTAGGGCCGGATGGGAAGAAGTGCCACTTCATTTGGTATATGACCAAGTGATGCCAGCTGCTCGGATTTCTCAAGAAGACTACACCTTAGATACCATAATAGATAATCTTGACCAGGAACATGGTGTTTGATTCTATGTATCCATGTACTTTACATCAAATATTCGCCAAACTGTGTTGTAAACATTGTCTTAACCGGCCATCGGCTTCTTCCTACCCCGCCATTGGTCGGGAGTGTTCCTTACTATGTGACCTGAGATCATCAGGAAATCACTTCAGAGAATCAGGCAATCCGACCATTTGGTGCGAACAGACAAAACACGCTCAGGGAGTTATGTTATATTACTATTTAACGTAAGAAACATCTTCCGAAGAAAATAGTTCCTCCATGGGTTCCTTTCTTCGGGTTGTCATGTTAACCATAGACATTTTAATAGGATACCCACATTATGCAGGTAATGGTTACCTAGGGAAAATAACCCTGGGATTTTGGTGATGATAACCAATTATTTTCACTTCCATCATGGCCGACCAATTATGTTCTTAAGAACGCTAGCTTTTGGCTTCACCCGTCAGGTATGTACCCGGGTTATCCAGACGTAACAATCGTAGAGGTGCTCCCTTTACCCCCTAGCCGAACAATCGGGAGCGTAGGGGGTAAGCATAGGAGAAAGGCAACCTAGCTAGGCCAAATCTTAAGTCAAACTGATGCATATAGTGGCTTAAAAACTATACTAGAAGGGTGCAAACACGATAGGGACGAATAGATGCACTAAAGATGTATTTATCATCTTCGTAAAAATAAGCCCCCAGGTATGGCTGGGTGGTACCTTTGAATATGTATGCCAAGGACAACTTAACATAGCTTAGTTTAGCCAAACATAGACTAGGGAATTCTAAACAAAAAATAAAAAGAAAGGAAAGGAAAGCTATGAAAAGAAGAAAAGACTAGTGAGGGTGGCGACACCGGTCTAGCTGTAGAAACACCGAAGCCGAGATGCGTTACATGGGTTCAGTTTGAGGCAATTGTCTATGGGTTGCGGAGAAGATACGCTCCCCCTGCGAGCACTTGATCAAATATGAAGGGGCCCTCCCATTTGGGTGATAGCTTATTCTTCTGCTTCTTTGGGAGACGAAGAATGAGTTCGCCCACATTATATGCTTTTGCCCGAACTTCCCTACTCTGGTAACGTTGGGCCTGCTGTTGGTAAAAGGTGGAATGAGCCCGAGCTATGTTGTGCTCCTCTTCTAGGGCGTTTGATATATACTACAAACTTGTTCTTGTAGACTCATGTTGGTCCTCCAAGCGCAGAGTTTTGTAGGACAGTAGCAATTTTCCCTCAAGTGGATGACCTAAGGTTTATCAATCCGTAGGAGGCGTAGGATGAAGATGGTCTCTCTCAAACAACCCTGCAACCAAATAACAAAGAGTCTCTTGTGTCCCCAACACACCAAATACAATGGTAAATTGTATAGGTGCACTAATTTGACAAAGAGATGGTGTTACAAGTGTAGTAATGAGAGTAGGTATTGATTTTTGTAGTAGTAAGAATAAACAAACAACAAGGTAGCAAGTAACAAATGTGAGCACAAACGGTATTGCAATGCTTGAAAATGAGGCCTAGGGTCCATACTTTAGCTAGTGCAATCTCTCAACAATGCTAATATAATTGCATCATATTACCATCCCTCAACGCGCGATGAAGAATCACTCCAAAGTTCTTATCTAGCGGAGAACATAAGACAAAATTGTTTGTAGGGTACGAAACCACCTCAATGTTATCCTTTCCGATCGAACTATCCAAGAGTCCGTACTAAAATAACACCAAGTAATCCTTTTTGGTCGATCTATCTAAGAGTTCATACTAAAATAACACCATATGATACACATCAACCAACTCTAATGTCACCTAGATACTCCAATGTCACTGCGAGTATCCGTGAGTTGATTATACAATATGCATCAAACAATTTCAGATTCATAATACTCAATCCAACACAAAGAACCTCAAAGAGTGCCCCCAGATTTCTACCGAAGAAAAAAGGAGAAAACGTGCATCAACCTCTATGCAGAGATTGCATCAATGTCACCTCGGGAATCTGCGAGTTGAGTGCCAAAACATATATCAAGTGAATCAATATGATACCCATTGTCACCATGGGTATTCATGGCAAGACATACATCACACTGGTACACGTCGGTCCTAAACAGACGGTTTTTAACCCTTTCCGTGACGGCATTTGGAACCTTCGCCAAGTGAGTGTGGGTGATAGGGGGGTCCTTCCCACACGACCTAGAAACCGTCGAGGATAGGGCCCCTACAGTACTCCTACTCGTTTCTGCTTGCATTGCCATCGCAGTCGGTATTCTATGGTGCTACGTTTACGATGCATGGCCCATCACAAATGGTTCACTATTATAGAACGTGTATGATGCGCGGCCCATCACAAACACCGTTAATAAGATTAGCTAATCATCATACGAGTGTCAGACAGGATTACGAAACGTCGGACCGTTGTAACATCGTCGTACACGACAACTATCGCACATGCTATCCTGTGGTGCAACATTTACGATGCATACTTCATCAGAAACAGTTCATGGTTGTGAATCATGTATGATAAGGCAACTAACACAAACGTTTAGTTTGCCCGCATCGTTTGTGATATTGTCTAACATCGCACATGCTTTGGAAACGGCAACTGTGTGCATGCTTGCACACATTTCCTCTCTGTGAACCGTCTCGGATTATGGTGCGTATCGCAAATGTTTGTGTTTTACCAACTGTGTGTGCCGTAACAACCTGGAGAGTGTAATTTCACCCTAATTTAATTGCTGCTTTTCCAAATTACACCGGATTTGGATTTGAATTTGAATGTATGCTACAGCTTTATTCATATCCATCAGGTTCAAACAACCAATGCATTATTCGATTCATAGGTACATATGTTCAAGAATTAAGTAAGAACCAAATAAAGAATGATGAACCACAGTTGTATACTTGTACTATTAAAGACGGTAAAGAAAGAGGCGAAATATATTCTGGTTGCTGAACAAGGTGAAGCGGAATGCCCATATTGTGCCCTCCTCCATGTAGAAGGCACGCACGACTCTAGTCCAACCCCTTGTGATGGCTGACCGCCCATCCTTCATGGTCTTCATGAAAGCATCTAGATAATCATCGTGTTCTTGTAGGAATACTTTAACCTTTGCATGCCCACCAATCATTTAGTTTGAGAGGTAATCTTGAGTAAACTGCTTTAGCAACCACTGCAAAGGAAAAAGATTCAGACATTGTCATCTAACACAACTCATTATAGGCAGTAAAAAGAAGGCTGCAAAGCTCTTACTTACCATCCTGCAGTTCGCTGTTGTCTTGGATAAAGTGTAAACAAATAGTTTAATTGCCGTCTTTCGACCCATTTTACTAACAAAGTTTATCAGCTTCCTCACTTGATGGTGGTTCATCGATATCTCATTGCCCCATACGTAGAAAGGGCCGAAGCGAGGATCTTTACCAATGACATATGTACCTAAAAGCACCAAGTTAATATTAGAAGCTAAAAAGCAATTGCATAATGATGTAGTACAACACTCTTTTATAATATGTCTATATACATCCGTATGTGGTAGTCCATTTGAAATCTCTAAAAAGACAAATATTTAGGAATGGAGGGAGTATCTTATAACATCCAATATACCCACATATTAGATGAATTAACATCTTATATTATGGGCCGAAAGGAGTTCAGTGCATTCTTACAAATTATCGGCTGATTAACTGCTGTTGTACCATGGGTTACAATTAGTTTGAGCTAGTTCGGGCTCCAATAGCCCTTAAGTATATCTAAACATGAGGGCTAGTTTGAGCTAGTTGCATCTATAACCCACCCAAAAAAACTATCCAACCCAAGAGGTGCTAATTGGAGCTAGTTCTCCTAGTGCATTTATTCTCAATCTAACCCTGCCATCCAAACAACTCTTTGGATGGAATTAGTTCAGGGTTAGTAAGGATCTAGAAACTAACTCTAACCTCTAGCTAAGTTGAGTATCCAAACAGGGCTGTGTTGTTGTTGTTACTGCTCTTCTACATATATCTATACATCATTAGAACATTAATGTAACACTCTTCCTTGTTGCCATGTAGCCTAGGATTGCATATTTAGACATTAAGTACAGTGCATGTTGCTATGTAGTCTCAGATATATTACATATGGCCCTAGTTAACCTAATGAAAATGGGTTATAGATATATTTAGTTAAAAGTCCGATTCACCGATTAGTCCCTTATCAGTCACCGACCTATATGGTACCAGCTACCGATATCCTGAACAGTGAGCAGATATAAGCCATGGGATAAAACTAACCTCGATGGAAAATAGCAGTCGTTCCCAAAATTGTCCTGTGTAGGTAAATCGAGAAGCATGTTAAGCACAACAGGCTTAACATCAACCAAAATTATACATGGCAGACAAAATAATCTCCAAAAGATAGCTTCAATGTGCAAGTTTAAGCACGCTAGTAAAGCAAAACAAGTGGAAAGGTGTGGTAACTGCAACATGCCTAACATTTAACAACAAGCAAACATAGTCATTCAAACTGGTATTGTGCCGGTCTAAGTACACTGGTTATTGTTAAATAAAAATGGAAAGGCGTGTTAACTACAAGATGCAGCAACCAAATGTAGTCATTCATAGTGGTATTGTTGAAACTAGTACTGATGAAATTGAACTACAGAGTTCATACTTGCACATATAGAACATCACATTGTGAATAACTGGAATAAACAAGGCATACTATGAACAACCAAAGATAGCATTTGAAACTGGACATATGCTAGCTACAAACAACCGAACAATCAAAAAACTTTAAAAGAGGCATATGCTAGCTATAACAGGCTTAACAACAAGCAAATATATGCATTCCTATCGGTATGTTTAAAACTGGATTGACGAAATGTATTGCACAGTAAATAATTGCACATATAGAGCATCACATTGTGAGCATCTAAAATAAACAAGGCATACTGCAAACAACCAGATATAGCAATTAAAACTGCACATATTCTAACTACACTACAAAAGGGACTCGACAAAAAATATCATGGGTTTCCCCCTGTGAAGAGGCATGGAAAAACAAATCATGTGTTTCCTCACTTGTCACAGATGGGCTTGTTCCCGTGGGACACTACAAAAAAAACACATCTGTGACATTTTGAGCCGAACGGAAAAAATTTATGTCATGCTTATGACACTTCTATGATGATAATTGTGACAAAACCCGGTATCATCATAGATGTGGTGGGATCCTACTTCTATGACAAAAAATCATGATAGAAAATGGGCTTTTCGTCCTGGGCGGGCCGGAGGCGCAACTGCATGACATTCTTTGGACCGTCCATGACGGAGAAAACCATGGTAGAAGCGAAGGGGAGGAAAATATCGGGGGAGTTCCCGGTTACGGTGGATGGTCGGGGGCCGAGCGATGCTCGTTTCTCTCGTACGTACGCGCGTGTGTGCGAGGCGTTGCGCTCTAACTGAACCCGAGCGAGGCGTTGCGCTCTAACTGAACCCAAGCGACTGCTCTGCAGGCTACGCATTACTAAAACCGAGCGATCGATCGATCCCTTGCTGTTAACTGAACCCGAGTGATTCCTTCGCTACTGCTGCTAACTGAAGCCGATCGATGCTGCCTCTTGATGAAGAATCAGCGTTGTTGGGGGGTTTGGATGAACAGTTCCCGGTGGGGGGTTGGATGAACAGGACCCTGTGGTAGTAGAGGCCGTTGCCGCTAGATGAACAGTACCCCGATCGATCGAGCCGGTGGATGAACAAGACCCCATGGAGGGCTGGATGAACAGGACCCCGTGGAGGACTGGTTGAACAATAGCCGGTGGAGGGCTGGATGAACAGTAGCCCGTGGAGGGGTGGTTGAACAAGACCCCGCGGAGAGGGCTGGTTGAACAGTAGCCGGTGGAGGCTGGATGAACAGTCACAGGTGGAGGCTGGAGGAGGTCGACAGTGGATGAACAGTAGCCCGTGGAGGCTGGAGGAGGTCGACAGTGGAGATGAACAGTATCCCGTGGAGTCCCGTTTTGCGGTATGCCACACCCGTCCCGATGAACAGGACCCCCGTTTCGACCGTAGCGCTCCAACACAAGTCCGTTTCCTCCGTTTTGCGGTACACCACACCCCTCCCGATCAACAGGACCCCGTTTCAACCGTAGGAGGTCTATTTCCTCCGTTTTGCGGTACGTCAGACCCCTCTCGATGAACAGGATCCTGTTTCCATCGTAGCTGGTCGAACACAAGGCCGTTTCCTCCGTTCTGTGGTACGCCATGCCTCGTTTCCATCGGCTATTCCGTCCAAGCCGGTTGGCTGCTGATGAACAACACGCATTCCGTTGCCTCCACATGAACACGACGATGACGCGGTTTCTCCTCTCCGACCCAGCTATGTACACGAGCCCTGGCCGTACGTATGCGCGAGTAGGCGTTCGAGACCCCACCCGTATGTACATATGTGGCCGTATTTACTTTCTTGCAACCCAGCCACTGTACGCACGTGTACATGCTACGTGCGTGCCTCTACTACAACACGTGCCCTTCCTTACACGACCACGGTTCATCGTTGCAGCCTGCAGACATACCGATCGTATGTACGTACACGTTCGTGACCAGAATGACAATGCTACGTACGCTTCGACCGGGTGGGTCCCGACTGTCAAGCACTTCCTTGCGTGTGAAGATGTAGCTGGTGGGTCCCAGCAGTCAAGGGGGAAACGTTTTTTTCATGAAATATGGTGACCTGTCCGGTGAGTCCCTGCTGTCAGGTGGAGGAATCATTATTTTCTGCGTAATAAGGAGGCACTTCCTTGCTGCGGCCATGGACCCAGCTGTCAGCCTCTCCATGTACAGTACTCTTCCGATGGAAGTCGTTTGTTGACCACGTTGACCACGCCGTGCCGAGAGCACCAAGGTGGTGGACGATAGCAAGGTCTAGGAAAGGAACGACGCGGAATCGGGGAAGACGCAACATTGGATGCCCATGCAGAGAGGTGTACGAGGGTTCACTGGTTCGACTGCTGTGTGAGGCTACCATCACCGCAGGGCCTGGCCAGCGGTGGAAGTAGTAGGGGGCTATGAGGCCTCCACGGCAGCACAGCCGGCCACGAGAGGCAGGAGCAGGCGGCACAACCGGCGCTTCTTTGGGCGGCAAGAGCAAGAAGACCAGAGGTTGAAGAAGCACGACGGCCGTTGGATGGACATCGTACGCTCACTGTAGCTAGAATCGTTTATATTGACTAAGTTGACAAAGCCCTTGTTACGCGTCAACTTAGCAGGCCCACATGTCAGTGTCTGAAATGGTGTGCCCCATATGCCAGGGGGAGGAATCATTTTTTGGGCGGGTGAAGATAGAATATCCGAGATTGAAGAAGAAGCACGATATCCATTGGATGGATATCCAACGGCCAGTGTTGCTACAACCGTGTGTTGCCTATAAGTTGATGAAGCCTTGCATATGCGTCAACTTATTTTTTGAGGGGACGTGTCAACTTAGTAAGCCCACAAGTGTGTGGCAGAGAACTTATAGCCCATTTGAGATTTGTAATAATGTACAACCCATTTTTGAATTCTAATGGAATTTACTATAGCTCATTTACAATTTGTTAAAAGTACAACCCATTTTCTAGCTAGGACAATGATTAATAATTTCAATCAACCGTTCAAAACAGAATTCAATAAAAATTTCCCACATTTTGATGGGATCCAAAATATTTTTATCTCGAAATTTCTAGTCAGATTAAATACAATTTCAATACAAATTTGTCTTTCGTAAAAATCCAACGAAACATTGCGCGCGCAACAATTAATGAAATTAAAATTTTCAAAATCCAAAAATAATATTTTATAAACTAATTACGTGTTTGGTGCATTTTTTTAGTTACAACCCATTTTTTATAATTACATCCCATTTATTATTTCTTAAAGCCCATTTTCTTTGTAAGCCTAATGCATCCCTCCTAGGAAAGATTTGCAGCCCAGTGGGGCGGAGGATAACAAGTTGACCTTGCCTGGGTATTCCTCAAAAAAGAGTATAGCTGGGCTAGCCATTTTCAGCTTGAAAAAAATTAATATTTGGGCTGGATATCTGGCCTGGGCTAGACGGGCCACAGCCCGCCCAGTTAATACCCTGCTCTCCTTTGAACGACAACGAAAACATCGCTCTTGTCTCAAAAAAGTGAAAACATCGCTCAAGAAAAACTCTGCAGTGCTCACACCTAAAAAACACAAATACTGCTCGAGTTGCTTGGTCCCAGCTATCGGCCGCTCCTTGCACAATTCTCTTATTTATGGACTACATAGGTTGACAATGGTGTGGGACCGTGATGTCAGAAAACTAGGAGGAAGCAAAAAAATTACAGTTGTAGTATATAATAAGGAGGCACTTGCGTACGTGCGGCTATGGTCCTGGTGGGTCCCCACTATCATCCTCTCCAAGTAAAGTCATCTCCTCATTCCTCATGTCTGTTGACCATGTTGACAATGCGAGAAGGCGGCGCCACGGCAAGCGCAACAACTCGAAGGACGACGGAGAGGGCCTCGCGGGCCCTACGGATGGTCTGATACAGCGCCCGCTGCTCATTCAGGAAGTCGGGATCATAGGGCCACATGTCCGCGATGGCTTTGTCGTTCGCTTGTTCACCGGTGCTCGTTGATGAGACGGAGGTTTCAGCACAGATCCTCCTGCGCTGGTAGCTCTTCCACCATTAGGGCGTCGAAGTGCGGCCGCACCTTCTCTATGGTGAACACGGCATGAACCGGCTTAGACAGTGGCGCCGACTCCTGGTCGGAAGCCATGTCCATCGTCTGATTGTCGTCGCTCGGCTCGGCGAGCTCGCCGGTGAGCCAGCATGTCCGACTGCTGGACCGACCCGCTGCCTAGCACGAGTCTGACTGTCCTGGCCCGCCCAGACCGCCTCCCTCACCCGCGCGCGCTTTCCTCTGAAACGGTCAGCGCCGCGCGCCCCGCTTCCCGGTGCAGGTGATTGCACCACCTTCAAACGACACAAGTGTCGCCCGTCCGTCTGGCTGCCGCCCACATTAATGATACACAGTTGTCGAGGCGTCTACTTCGGCGCCACACGTCTATCCCTCTGCCATGCACCATTTCTATAGAAACTACTGCGCCGGCCATAGCCGCAGTCATCCGCCTCTGTTCCCTTTCTCCTGTCCGCACCACTACTGCCCATGATGGCTTCCTCACGCTCCAGTGCTCTTCGGGACGGGCAAACGACGGACCACAAGGAGATGACAGCCATTGCTGCCGACTGCCTGGCCGGCAAGGCAGCCGAAGGACGACAACATCCTAATGGAGAACATGCTAGTCGACGATCCGGCGCCAACCCCCTCCTCCGTGCCCATCCTCGCTGGTGCATTGCAGCATGACCATCGGCGAGGCCCGTGCCCAATACATGGACACGGTGAGGCAGAAGCGTGAGGAGCAGTTCCGGGAGGCGCAGGCCGACACCGCCTACAACCACCATATCCTCCAGGAGCACCTGCAGGCGGAGGAGCAGATCGCCGCGGAGCAGGAGGCGTTGCTCGACTCGTACCGCTCCACCCGCGAGGGCCGCCTCGAGTGCTGGCGGTACCGCATGCGGGTGGCGGAGGCTGTGGCAGCCTACAAAGAGGGCGATGAAGCGGGCAAGGAGCTGTTTGGCAAGACCGAGGACGAGGCAGAGGACAATGAAAGCTCCGACGAGTTCCCGTTCCACTAGCGTCGACGAGGCCCTGCTTCGCCGAGGCCTCGCGACGCCAACAACGAGGCAGAGGACACCGCCGGCTCCGCCAAGGCCCCGCCGCATCGGCACCGAGGTGGAGGCCCTACTCCGTCGTGGCCCCGCCCCACCAACAACAAGGCAGAGGACATCGGTGGCTCAGCCGAGGCCCCACCCTGCCGGCAATGAGGGGGAGGATTTTCCCCGCTCCGCCGAGGCGCCGCCCCGCCGGCAACGAGATAGAGGACATCGCCAGCTCCGTTGAGGCCCCGCCCCGCTGCCAACAAGGCCGCGCCACACAGAAAATGAGGAAGAGTAGAACACGGTAGGTCGCCGCCGCTCGGGTTCAAGTAAGGCCACACTACTACCCTTCGGTTGAAGCCAAGCTAGGCGGGTTGACCATTGACGGCCGATTAGCTTCTTGGCGGCGACATGGAGTCGGAGAGCTATGTTGGAGATGGACGCTGCTTCTACCCCTTTTTAGTTGAAGAATGTATGAAAAGTAATGAAATCTGGCATGTTTATATGAAATCCGATCGTGCATGAATGAATTTAGTTCGATTAGTTTGAATTCTTGTATCACTGGCATTGGATGAACATGCAAAACAAAACGTACTAGGATTATTCCCAGGGTGATCACCTCGTTTGCAACAGTTTCACATGTACTCCCTCTGGTCCTTTTTAGTCCACATACAAGTTTTATCTGCAGTCAAAGTATCTCTACTTTGACTGGTGTACAAAGAGTTTGAGCAACTTTTTAGCGTTCCTGTACATTGCAATCAAACACACAGGCCTGACAATTCATAGAGAACATTCAAAGCAATCGATGATTATGCATCTCAGCGATTCACATGTCAAAGCCAATATTTACTTGACAACTAAAGAATAAAGAATAATAGATCGACGCTGCTGATAGCAAAGGGCGTCCCATTCGAAAATATCAAACGCATGTCTTCTTGCTAACATCAATGAGCAAAATTTGACAAGGTTGTCCCATTCCAAAATGTCAAATGCTTGTTGTTTTGCGTACATCAATGAGCAAACTTTGACAAGGTTTTCCCATTCCAAAATGTCAAATGCTTGTTGTTTTGCGTACATCAATGAGCAAACTTCAACAAGGTTTTCCCATTCCAAAATATCAAATGCCTACGATTGTGGAATGGGCAGTGTTTGCCATCGGTTCGGACATTGACATGGCACCTCGTGCTAAATAAACCAGCTATTCTTTTTGTGTAGTTCCACCAAAATCAACCAAATTCGCGTGTAGCTTGTATGATTTCGCCCTTATATGTTGCAACACCTTGAACATATGGGCACCTCCTTTCTTGTGGTGGAAATGAATGATTCGATGTATTCATAAACATTTTGTGCAGTTCCCATTGAAATCAAGCTGAGCACCCCTGTTTGCAATACAAAAAAGTGATTAGTATAAAGCAAACTATACTATGAATTGATAGTTTAAACAGGCACCTACATGGTCCATGTAGAGCACACTTTTAAAAAATGGAACTCATCGGAAAGAATCCTAGAACAAGATTGTACTTGCGCATCATAGCAAAAAGATGGAGATATGTCAGTCCTTCTGAGCTGAAGTTAGTTTGGTCTTGTGGGGAGTAATGTAACCATCCTTCAACTGCTCCTTCTGATGAGAAGATAGACATGGCTTATTCATCCTGGCATAATCGGAACTAGTCACTTCACGTACTCCATATTCTTCTTCAGAGGAGGATGATCCTATTGTGCAAAGACAAGAGGACAACTAAATGCTAGCATCTCTGTTTGCTCGGAAAAAGGAAAGGAAATATTTAAAACAACACAGATGAAGCACTTCTCAAGGAGAATACCACTTTCTCATGACAGTATCTAAACAATAGCACGACACCAATAGAGATGACAAAGCTCAATCATATGGATGAAATCCGTGGGCGAGTACCAACCTTTGTCAGGAGACTTATTGTGTAGAGCATACAGATCAAGCACTTCTCTGGAACCATCTGTTGTTATCTACTGTGGTTGCCATGCTTACTATATACTCCTCGATTAGTTTAATGCTTCCAACATCTTCTTGTGCACAAGTAGAGATAATTACATATAACATTAAGATTGGCATCAAATCAGTGGCAAAACAATTGCTCGTTCCAGCCATAGCAATAAATTAAGATGCAAAACTATATCATTACTTGTGTCATCACAGTTCCAGTGCTTCATTACAGCACCGGGAGTTGTTTTTTGTTTTTCTTCCGCTTGTTCTTCCCCTTCATCACTTGGTTCAATAACAGACAAGCTTCGCCTTCAATGTAAGATTTGGCATGTCAATTAGGTAGCACAAGTACAACACTAAACAATGACATTAATTTTCTGATGAAAGTGGCAAAATACAGGCCAACAATTGTGAAATATCCTTATCTTACCTCAATGGGATATTACGGTGCACATACAAATTGGAAGTCTTGACTCCATTTGTGCAGTTCACTAAAATCAAGCAACATTACCTTACAAGTAGCACAACATATGAAAGCACACTGCACAATCATGTGAAAGAAAGCTAGTACTGACCTCTCATGACGCGGAATTAAAACAAATCACAAAAAGAAGATCTGAACAAAATTGGCCAACACGGATAGGAAGTAAGATCTCCTCTTGTGCAGTTCCACTAAGATCAAGCAATCAAGCAATGTTGTCGGTGTGACATTTTGGTTGAACTGCACAAAACACTCTTAAAACAAAAGTGTTTTGTGTAGTGCAACAAAAGGTCACAATAGCAATGAGGTGAAGTAGATAACCCTGTTTACACAGAGGTGCAAAGGAAACAACTAGTGGTCAATAACGGTGGATGACACAGAAGCCAACAAAAAGAAGCATCTAACGTATCTAAATGGGAAGGAAAGCAAGACAGTAGCATTTCTCAAATGGTGGTATTGATTAATATTAACAGAGAGACTATATTAACAATAAAATTCGTTAAACATGTAATTTTCTTTTAATTGTGGCATTGCATCAATTTTCCAGCGGCATTATTAGAGGTGTTTGTTTACAGGGACTTTTTGGTGTAGGGACTAAAAAAATTCCTTGTCAGTCCCATTTAAACCAAACAGGAGGGACTTTTAGGGACTAAAAGTGGGCATTTGGTACTAAATAAAGAAGACCCCAAGGGAGAGTCTTTTTGGGACTTTCTCCAACAGTTGCCCCTGCCCCGCATCGCACCTTGTCTCTATTAGTTCATTACTAGGGGTAACATGGTTTTTTTAGCATGTTATTTAATAACCTCTAGTCCATGTTTAGTCCCTGGAACCAAGCAGGTAGGGACTAGGGACTTTTTAACCAAATAGGGCCTTAGATTAACAACAGCTAAAGAGTTGCAGGGGACAGTGGACGCACCGACACCATGTGCATTGATACGTCTCCAACGTATCTATAATTTTTGATTGCTCCATGCTATTATATTATCTGGTTTGGAAGTTAATGGGCTTTATTTTACACTTTCATATCATTTTTGGGACTAAACTATTAACAGGAGGCCTGGCCCAAATTGCTGTTTTTTGCCTATTTCAGTGTTTCGCAAAAAAGGAATATCAAACAAAGTCCAAACGGAATGAAACCTTCGGGAATGTGATTTTCTCAACAAACGTGATCCAGGGGACTTGGAGTGGGAGTCAAGAAACAATCGAGGAGGCCACGAGGCAGGGGCGCGTCCACCCCCTGGGCACGCCCTCCACCCTCGTGGGCCCCTTGTTGCTCCACCGACCTACTTCTTCCTCCTATATATATCCACGTACCCCCCAAACATCTAGGAGCACCACGAAAACCTAATTCCACCACCGCAACCTTCTGTACCCGAGAGATCCCATCTTGGGGCCTTTTCTGGAGCTCCACCGGAGGGGGCATTGATCACAGAGGGCCTCTACATCAACTCCATGGCCTCTCCGGTGATGTGTGGGTAGTTTACTTCAGACCTACGGGTCCATTGTTATTAGCTAGATGGCTTCTTCTCTCTCTTTGGATCTCAATACAAAGTTCTCCTTGATCTTCTTGGAGATCTATTCGATGTAATCTTCTTTTGCGGTGTGTTTGTCGAGATCCAATGAATTGTGGGTTTATGATCAAGTTTATGTATGAACAATATTTGATTCTTATTTGAATTCTTTTATGTATGATTGGTTTATCTTTGTAAGTCTCTTCGAATTATCAGTTTGGTTTGGCCTACTAGATTGATCTTTCTTGCAATGGGAGAAGTGCTTAGCTTTGGGTTCAATCTTGCGGTGTCCTTTCCCAATGACAGTAGGGGGAGCAAGGCACGTATTGTATTGTTGCCATCGAGGATAAAAATATGGGGTTTATATCATATTGCATGAGTTTATCCCTCTACATCATGTCACCTCACTTAAAGCATTACTCCGTTCTTATGATCTTAATACTCTAGATGCATGCTGGATAGCGGTCGATGTGTGGAGTAATAGTAGTAGATGTAGAATCGTTTCGGTCTACTTGTCGCGGACGTGATGCTCATATACATGATCATACCTAGATATTCTCATAACTATGCTCATTTCTATCAATTGCTCGACAGTAATTCGTTTACCCACCGTAATACTTATGCTCTTGAGAGAAGCCACTAGTGAAACCTATGGCCCCCGAGTCTATCTTCCATCATATTAGTCTTCCAACACTTAGCTATTTCTATTACCGTTTATTTTACTTTGCATCTTTATTTCTCTTTATCATAAAAATACCAAATATATTATTTTATCATATCTATCAGATCTCACTCTCGTAAGTGACCGTGAAGGGATTGACAACCCCTTTATCGCGTTGGTTGCAAGGTTCTTATTTGTTTGTGTAGGTGCGTGGGACTCGAGCGTGATCTCCTACTTGATTGATACCTTGGTTCTCAAAAACTGAGGGAAATACTTATGCTACTTTACTGCATCACCCTTTCCTCTTCAAGGGAAAACCAACGCAGTGCTCAAGAGGTAGCATGCATCTACCGATGTATAAATGGGTGATGCACAGTCTGTTGCAACAAAGAACAAACAACCAAGGAGCATATTTGTGTTGGTCTCAGTTTTGTTATATTTACACACCTTTCCCTATGTGAACATAGCAAATCTAGCCATGCTCAAACTCTACAGGCTTGTCCCCGCCCCAAAAGAAGATCAGTTCGTTACAGATGTGCGTACTGCGTTTGTCATTGTTTTCCCTTTTTGACCAATGTAGGTGTTGGATAGCCGGTCTGTACTAGTACTTTCCCCCTTCCTTTCCTCTTTGAACCACGTCCTAGATTCATGCTATACAACTTTCGCTGCTACGTTCCCCCATTCCTTTCCTCTTTGAACCACGTCTTAGATTCATGCTATACAACTTTCCCCCTTCCTTTCCTTTTTGAACCACGTCCTAGATTCATGCTATACAACTTTCCCACAACGTTCCCCCATTCCTTTCCTCTTTGAACCACATCCTAGATTCATGCTATACAACATTCCCCACTACTTTCCTGTTTGATTCAACACCTAGATTCGAGTGCAGAAGCGGAAAATCCCACATGCAGCTAGAACAATACATGTGGAATAAGTAAATTATAACGCAAGGTTCTTGGGGTGTTGTTCGGTGGGCGACCGGAGGCCGTTCGGCCCACACTACGTACGACAGCGAGGAAGAAGGGGTCGGAGGCCCTCCCGCGCTGTCGCTGGGTGAAAGAGAACAGCTGCGCCGGTGGTGGATTCCCTCCCTCGCCGACAACGACATCATTAAGCCTCCTTGCCTTCCCGGCAGACGGATCCTGCCGGCTCTTTGACCAGCAGTGTGTGGGAGAGAGAGAGAGAGGCCAACAAAGTCTTGTTTGGATCTGGAGAGGGTGAGAGAGTGTGAAGAGAGCAACTACAAGCGCTGAGGCTCCAGCGTGTATATATACTAGAGAGAGAGTGTGAAAAGTGCAATACCCTAGAAAATAAGCGCTGAGGCTGCAGCATATACGTGACGAGGTGATTATACGGTCACTACGAGATCGTATAGCTCCGTATCCATCCATTTTGACCAGTCAAAGAATCCTCCTGGCACCGCCCCAGATCACTTTCTCTCTCTGTCATGCAGGGCCTACCTGTCCTTGGGTGGAAGAAAGAAGTCGAACAAAAACAAAATTATGCTCAAGTGTAGTTGTCAAACCCGAGACCTCAAGTTTGATGAGCGAACAGGCTAACCAGCTACACCACCCTCCCATTATGTTCAACGAGAGGAAAATAACCTTTTATACATTCCTGCATTCGTGTGACAAGCATGCCATATTTTTTTTGCGTGCGAGTCATTGGGATTTAAATCATAATCGTGGCATGTGGCTTTGTTGGTAAGGTATTTTGGGATTTAAAGCAGTGTTGGTAGTACAGAAATAATGCAGCCTTAGTCACCTTACCTCTCTCCACGTAGTATGTTGGGTCTCACTAGTTTGGGGTGAAACAAACAAATTAATAAGATAAATTAAAAGCGCCCGCGGTGTATCTTACCTCACACATCTCGTTACTGCTCGTGAACACTGTCCAATTTATCCCTCTGTTCACTGACATACTATTTTAAGTGAATCCTTATATAACATGCACACAATTTTGGGCACTTGTATTCGACCTAAGTCAGTGTGCCACCGTATCTCGTACTACTCCCTCCGTCTAGGTGTAATCAGTCACGTTAGAAGGTGCAGCGGGACCAAGGTGCAAGCAGATTGGAGGAGAAGGAGAAACTTGACCGGTCCTTCCTCCAATCAAAGTCCCGATTTCTGTCTCTAAACACAACAATTAATCCCAACAACTAAGAGATGCCGTTTTAGCTACCATGCAGGGCCACGTATTAACTCGCATGCAAGCCGACTTTGATTTATTGACTGATCAACACGTAGTTGCGCTCCATACATTGGGTTTCCGAGGGACATTACAAGGCAGAGTAAGCGTTTGGTTACATTGCTTAGTTCCAAATGCCTGACCTTGCCCGACTAGGCTATAAAGTGTTCTTGCTAAGGATCCAAACGCTCCCTAAGTAACTCGCACGATATTCCTATTCTATGAACCTGTGTGTGCGTGTGCGTGTGTGTTTAACAACATGTGTTTGTTGGAGAGAGCGACAAATCGACCTACTCCTACATAGAGATGGTGTGTAGTGTACGATTTAGCCGCGAGAGTCGGTGCATCCTCTTTCGGGCGTCCGGTTGGGACAGGCGGACCGCTGCCACGCCCGCTCCTGACCAGCCTGGCCCACCCAAAGCCCCTCCATCGCCTGCGCGCGCTTCCCACCCAAAACGGTCAGCGCTGCTCCAAAGAATCGGTGCCACATTCATGCCCGGGAAGAGCGGACACGACCTCTCAATGAGCCTGCATTGAAGAGAGAAGCGGGTTCAAGAGTGATGGTTGCTTCGTCCGTCCAACTTACTGCTGGGTCTATGTGATTTGACGGCTCATTGGTCATTATTACTGACGTGGTAGGACTGCTTGATGTCCCATGCTTTCGGTGAAAGGAGGTACTAGTAGATTACAATTTTCTCCATTCTTACAGCGAAGGAGTGCGAGGGCAGGGAAAACATGCAGGCTCAGTGATTACATGGCCCACCTCAGATTATCACCATATTTTCTGGACATCGTGCGATATCTAACTCTTTACATAGTACTACTACTAGTATAGTACGTACTATAATTTATCAGCTAGATAAATTTGTACAATGCTATGAAGCTTTCAGCTTTTGTTTCATGTATCTTGCGTCCAATGTTGCATGTTGCAACATTTCATCAAATACAAAGGAGACTAACATGCATGCTATTGCATCTCAATGATTGACAGATCATAGCCAATATGTACTCCCTCCGTTCCAAAATAAGTGTCTCAACTTTATGCAAACTTTGAACTACTACTAAAGTTGACACTTATTTTGGAACAAAGACAGCTAAAGAAAAAAAATGATCCATGTAGTCCCTAGCCCTTGAGACTAGCCACAATGGGTAGTAACATAGACTAGTAACATGCCCATGTTACTAGTCTATGTTACTACCTCTATAGTGGGGAGTAACATATGTGTGATAACATGCAACACTTCTTTTATTACGCTATAGACACATCTTGCCTTAATATGTGTGATGTTACTCATACTACTAGTAACTAGCTATGTTACTACTTTCGTCTCTTTCTTCATTTATTGCTTGCCACATCATCTACTTTATCTAGATATGTGTGCTGTTACTACCTATGTTACTCCCACTGTGGGTAGTCTGAACCGTAAACCCTAACCAGTCTTTAATTTGATGGCAACGTTGGAGCTTCCGAAGAAATTAAGTTTGCAACCCTTTGACCATCGGATCATTTTGTGTAGTTTCACCAAAATCGAGATGAGCATCCCTGTGGCAAAGAAATTGAAGAAGCGTGATTAGAATAAGATTACTGGGACTAGTTGATGAGACATAAACTCATCACAAATATAGTACATAGAAGCCAGTAGAGGTATGTGCAGGGCAAAGAAGTAGAGAAATATACACATGGAGTGATGTGGGCAGCTGGAGCAGTGGTGCAAGCCGGCTGTAAAGGGAGTTGTACCTGAGGGATGTCGGGACATAGCTCAACCTAGAGGAGGGCGGCGGGAGGCGGCAACTGCCCATGTCGCAGCAGTGAGCACGGGACGAAGGCAACCTCACCGGCTTTATGAGAGAGAACGGTGGGGACCCCTGATCGTGACATGCTGACAGTGGGTTTTTGCCATCGGCGATGGCGACCGCATCTACACTAAGCATCCACCCCTTCGCCCGGCGGACGTGATCGCCAGGATGTTAGAGATGTGGCCACAGTCGTTTTGTGCGAGAGAGTGTGAAGAGAGCAACCCCAGCAAGCAACCATGTAGGCTCATCCTGCCTATGTATATAGTGGAGCGGTTTCCTTTTCTCTCCATATGAATATATTTATATTGCGTACGTGCCACTGGAGAAAAAACTTTATTTATAAATGATGCGACACCTACTACTCGTTCTCCTATAAACCTTGCGCTTGGCATCTCCAAAATATTAACCTTGTGATTGGCTCTTCGCCTCTTCGGGAAGTCAAGCAATAATAGTACTGAAATATATATCGTTCTGGCTATATGAGACCGAATGAATTGATGCACGTCCACCACGTGGGCGAGGGTCGAGGGGCAAGGGAGAGTGCGTACTATTACGTCTGTTTCAATATGGACTAAATACGGAGCAAAATGAGTGAATCTACACTCTAGAATACGTCTATATACATCAGCGTTTGGAGTATGTACTAGTAGTTCATATTGAAATCTACTAAAGGACATATATTCCAAACAATATGATAATCTCTCTAACCAAGGTAGGGACGAGGAGTAAACGGAGGGAGTAGTAAAAATTTCTCCTTGTCCTGCGAGCCACCGCGTGCGTGGGCGAGGGAGCGGGCGTAAGGCGTAGTACGACTACCTCTGTCCTGGTTTATAGGTCATCTTTGTAGTTCGTGCCAAATTTTTACCAAATTTTTAGCTAACAAAATGTTAATGCATGTCAACAAAAATTATATCGTTGGATTCGTATTTCAACATAGTTTTCAATGATATAATTTTTGGTAACATGCAGGAACTTTTTGTTAGTTCAATCTATCGTCAAAATTTGACACAATATACAATAGGGACCAATAAACCAATATAGTACAATGAGTAGTAGTAAGCAAGCTTCACCTCGTCCTGCAAGCCACCGCGCCCGTGGGTGGGGGAGACGGCATAGTAAGCAAGCTTCTCCTCGTTTTGTGAGTTGACGGGACACAGCAAAAGTAATACGTACAGAGCATCTCAAGTGTATAGAACCTTGCTTCTAATGTAGGCCCCACATGGTTTGCCTCTTTTTTAACATAACGCGTCAAGTCGCAATTTGTTTGTCCACCCATGGTAGACGATCCCTCATCAAGTGGACAACCAGTACACGTGTCAAATTACCACGTGGGCTGCCTTTTCATACAAAAATGAGCTCCACCGTGTACCCGCGTGGGTGTGGTTGGGAAAGAGACGGGAGTACGTGCATCGTGCATGCACCTCTTCTCTTCGTGCATGTCCCCCACCTACGTGGGTGTGTGTGAGAGAGATACAAACCTAGACAGATGGTGTGTGCGTTCGTGAGTGTTTTTTGTTTGGGGGGGGTGATTTCGTGAATGTATCGGTGGGAATATGTGTCGATGACATCTCAAACAAAATTTTGCATGCAATGTGTGTGAAATAGAGGCCTATCCATATCATATATAGAGGGGGCGATCCACGAGAAGAGAGGGAGGGGTCATAGATATCGATAGAGTCGAAGAGAGGATCAAGTGGATGGGTGCGAGATCGATGAAGAGAGCCATCGAAATTGTGTGTGTGCAAGTCAAAGATATAGGCGACCGACCAACTGGAACGTCAGAGGGCACATGGCAAGTTTGTGTGTGGCAGGGAGACATGACTAGAGCACTCGATGTATCAGTGTGTGTGGGGGTGAGGGGGATGGGGAAGGGGGAAGGTAGAGGCCTAACTAGAGAGGTAGAACGACTCGTATATGTGTTGATAAGGAGAGACCCAGCTATGTCTTGAGGGAGAGCGGTCAACATCCTTACATAACTGAAGGATGAGAAATAGGTTGGGACAGAGGGAGAGAGAGAGAGAGGGAGGGAGAGGGGTAGAGTGCTGGATGGGTGATGGAGTTGCATCTCGAAGATGATGGGAGAGGCCTACTAGACAAACTGAGGGTAGAACTGCAACATTATCAATAAGAGTGGTGACGTGTTTCTGTGTGTGCCTGTGCGTGATAGATCTATCGAGACGCATGCATGGATGATGAAGGGGAACCATGTGTTTGTGTAAGCAAACCTAACTAGATCAGTAGATCAATTGTTGTTTGTCGGAGGAAGGGAGAGACATAACTAATGAGGTATATCGACCGACGCATGGGGGAAAACGAGTTATAAGGACCTAGCTAGCTATATGTACAGCGAGAGATCGGTCGGTGTACATCCATTTGTTAGAGGCAAATAAGGCCCAGCGAGACAGATAGATAGAGAGAATGGAGCTAGGAGTTGGTGCGAGAGGCCGAGCTACTAGCTAGATAGGGGGAGGAGTGTGTGGTTGTGAGGTCGGTGAAAAGAGGGGCAAGAGTTTACATGTGTGTGGTACCGTATAAGAGACACGAGGCATGGACACAGAGAGGAGGAGCTGGAAGGTGCATGTGTATGTTGTAGGCAGACATTGCTGGAGAGGTTTATCGATCAGTGTGTGTCGGAAAGGAGTTGTGGAGATTGTGGGAGAACGACCTAAAGAAAAAAAATGAATGTGCACGATGGATAGAATGCTAAGGGAGGGGGAGGGCGAGGAGGGCGTGTGCCGGTGTGCGTGCACGAGATAAAGTTAGTTCTAGCTACAAAGGTTAGAGGATTCTGTGGGTGTAAGAGACTAACAAAGATCATAATTTGATATGAAAGTGGATTCATATATTTGAATAGGAGATCATAGTGTTATAAACATATGCATGCATGAATATAGCGGTGATACACGTGTTGTGGTTTTGCACATGTTATACCATAATGTGATAATGCATGGCGTTTGCAACTCATAGCTAAATGTCGAACAGTCTAAACCATACTATACATCAAACAATCTCACATTTTATTTGAATTTGTGATAATGTGTGGCGTTTGCAGCTTACAACTAAATATCGAACAATCTAAACAATACTATATATCGAACAATCTCACATTTTATTTGAATTTGTGGCAATGTGTGGTGTTTGCAACTCACATCTAAATACTTGTAGGCGTAGGGGGCGGGGCACCATACATTATGTGATAAACACATTATACATATGAGACATGGTTTAGATTATGAAGATCTAGCTAGAGCTTGAAATGTACTGTGATTTGAAAACAACATAAAGTGGATTCAAAAAATCGAGTTCGAGTTCATATAGTACACATGGTTCATATCTAACTCGAGAGTAATCATGTGGTGTGCTGTTAAGATAATACACAAATGATGGTATAACTTGACAATAATGATGATTGTAGATCTTATTAAAATAGAGAAACAAATTCAAATGGTTTGACTTCACAACAATCATTATTGTCGATCTTATTCATATAGAGAAACAAATTCAAATTTAGTTCACATTGAAGTGGTAGTATATACGTTTAGAATGCACTAAAACGTTCATTTGAGTAGCAGGTTGCATGCATTATACACGTAGCGAAATATTTTAATTGAACATAACATGAATTCAAAGTTTTGAATGACATTTGTAGTGCGAATTGATTTGGTACAATACATGGTACTAGACTCTTGTGTACTGCGAATTGATTTCTTTTTGTTTTTTCATCGACGGAAGTACGAATTGATTTGGTACAGTACATGTTAGGCTTGTCTGGAAATTTCAACCCGCGCCTTGTTACCCCGAAATATTTAAGATATATCTTATTCTCGTTGTGCTCCGACAACTCCCTCCATCTCAACATGTGCCTTGCTATTCCAAAATTACAACGCGCACGAAAACTCCCACCTCCTGTGAAATCCCGACACGCGAAATGCCCGTGATACCCCTGAACCGAAAGAACCGCCTAGGTCAAATCAGTGCGGGTACTTTCGTAACTTACCCCACATTTCAGACAAGCGCGTCCCTAAGCCATGGTTCCCCACTCCCATCCCATCCGCCCACCCATTCGTACACCGAGGCCGCGAAAACCCGCGAAGCCCCACAACCTCCTCTGCCTACCACCCAGCCAGAGCCTCTTCCCAATGATGTCGTCCACAGCAACACCTCGACGTCCCTCATCCACCGTACCAGATGAGGATCCGTTGTCGATCTCGTTGTCCCACCGGTTCAGCCACCTTGTCCTCCACCTCCAAGGAGCTGCCCTGATGTTACCCTCATCTTTCGCGCCACCTCTATTCCCACGCCGCCTTCTTCTCCTGCACCACCAGAAGAGCACCATCATCACCATTTCCTCGGATGAAGCTGAGGCCTAATCGGTGCCACCAAAGAGGTTGTACACTAATCGCCGCATTTTCTTCTTGATTCAATCTCACGGTGCTGCCGGCGCTCAGCCCCGAGCTGACACAACGCGACTCCATCCACGGCGGCATCGTCAGCCACTTCCTCCATGGCGTCGCTACCTCGGCGGCAATGTCCACATCAGTAGGAGTTGCTGCTGCTTTAGCTCTCGCTCGCGCTGCTGCTCTGCTCTTGCTCTCGGTCCCCTGCTTGGTCCGCTCTTTCTCGCGCTGCTGCTCTCGCTCTTGATATTGCTTGCGATGCTGCTCCGATTTAGCTACACCTTAGTCGACTGAATCGACTTTTGGGTCAGT